>NC_068424.1:18234001-18266501 GCF_023373465.1 Oncorhynchus keta | reverse complement strand
CATTGTAGTCATTGCAATCCGTAGAGTTGCTATTTTCGCAAGTTTTCTCGTGTCAATTAACTCGTGATATTCCTGGATTACTCATTATTTGAATAGAGTCAGATTTAATCAACAAATACGATAGTCAGTTGAAAAAAGGTTAAGGGTATAAGACTACACACACAGAGCCTTCACAAAGTATTCACACCCCTTGACCTTTTCCACATTTTATTGTGTTACAGCCTGAATTTCAAATGGATTCAATTGAGATTGTGTGTCACCATCCTATGGAAATCCTTGCATAGTAACTGATGGAGAGCTGTGTGCTGTTCGGGTGTGCATGTGTCTGTCAGTGTGTGCACACGTGTTTCTCTGCCACATTAGTAGACAGACAAATTGTGACTTTTTTTTTCTTTGCGTTAAACTTTTTGTTCATTCATAAATTATTCATGAGTAAAACTGAAGATCTCTCATTAACATAACATAAATAACAATTTGCTAATTTATGGAAACTACTAATTACTCGCCTTATTTGCCATGACTATGATGTAAAATATGCATAAACGTGTGATTATTTATTTGATTTCCCTGCGTTTCGGTTTAATCTACTATAATCATTAAACAATAGCAGCCTATTGGAGTGTGCTGTCTATGCCACCAAAAACTCAAACCAAGGAGGAAATTAGAAAAAAATATTTGGAATCAAACATATTCCCTAACCCATTCTCTGAACTAAGATTAGCTTTTTGACTAAAAATACTGTTGGGATTTTAACAAAATAATAGTATTGTATTTAGGGAACAATGAAATAGATAACAATTGATTATGGTCAATCCTGATGCCCCTTGAAATATTCTACTTTTTGTTTTTAGATGCAAAAGTGTTCTGGAATTAAAATATGTTTTCTTTCAGCTCTATAATCAGACACAAACTGACCGATAAAGTTCTGAACAATCCTGGAATGCAAAGGGACTTTATCTCAGTGATCTTCCCATATTCCTCTAAACTCCCAGACTCCCAGCCAATATACCAGAGTATTGTGTCCCATCTGGGAACATCAGATGAGGTCCTGCCTGTCAGCACGACTGCCACCGACGCCGCATTTAACCTCAAATTTATGATTTTGTTATATCGGAATTAATTACCGATATTTCCCCCAAAACGTTGACGAAAACGTTTGACGTTGACGAAAACGCTAAGTGCAGGCAATTTAGCTCTATTTGTAGATTCATTTGGGCCCACCTGTGATGCTGGGTGCGCTAAGTAGGTACATCAGTTTTAATTACAGACCTCACAGAGTAGGTTTAGTTAAATTACAGTATTAATTATCACATTTACCAGGTATCAGAGTGACGAACGGTTGTGGATAAGCTCTTCCCTCAAACCTCCTGTTTCTCCTGATGACACACTCCCGTCCTTCACACCACCTTCAAACAATTGGACCTGGAGGAGAGCGGAGGCAGTGAAGCAGCCTGAATGTGACACACATGAATTCTAAACACAATGACAACTTAAACCACTAAATCATGTCAGTCCAAATGCAGTGGAAACTTAAAGCCAATCACAGAGCTAGATTGTGAAATCCGTATATGACTGGGGTATTCAACTCTGACCCTACGAGGTCCGGAGCCTGCTGGTTTTCCTGTTTTACCTGATAATTAATTGCACCCACCTGGTGTCCCAGGTCTAAATCAGTTCCTGAATAGAGGGGAACAATGAAACAATGAAGTGGAACTGAGGTCCAGAGTTGAGGTTGAGGGTTATATGTGGTGTAAAGATAGCCTAGAGGTTAAGAGCATTTAGCCAGTAACTGAAAGGTTGCTGGTTCGAATCCTGAGCCGACTAGGTTAAAAATATATTGATCTGCCCTTGAGCAAGGCAGTAAACCTAGTTTCTCTGGATGAGAGCATCTGCTTAATGTATTAGGACATGATATAACCTGGTTAGGTAATGGTTCAGAATTTGATGAAGCATAGCGAGGCATTCTCTGGTCCATATACCTGAGCTTAGCCACAGTCCCCATTAGCACTGTGTCAGGTTCCAGGGTTGGAAATGTATCCAGGGTTGGAGCTGAGAGAGAGAGGAGGGCCTCGTTTAGCCCTTGGGCACTGTAGCCACGTCCCAAAGTACTATATTAATCATCGTCACACAACACTATTAGACTATGTCATTCTATTAAAGAAATCACATTATCATACATTTCATTAATTAAAACCTAACCCAGTCAATCTACTCTGAGGAGGACTGCATCATCCATGAGGTGGAGGGGTATAGAGTGGAGGGGGTTGGTTCGGTGGCAGAGGGCAGGGCCACTCCACTCCACTCCACTACTCCACTCTCTGTCTCTCCAAAGTGAAATAAAGGGGACAGATTTGCATGTCAGGGGCTTTTTGGGGGGCTGGGTTAGACAATAGCTACTGATGAAGTGGACTGCGGAGAGCGGATAAGTGTGTGTGTGAGTGTCTGCATGCGCTCGCATCGGGGGGTAGTGTAAGAGGCAAAATTCTTCTGACAAGTGTCCTCTCTCTGTGGAGCAAACAACCGTAAGAGAGGGGGAAGGGACGGAGGAAAAGAGGAGAGAGAGGCTTGATGCCCAAAACAGATCGAGAGCACAATTACCTCCTGCGTCAGGGCAGGGAGGGGGTGACGTGGGGTGAGGATGGTTATCCCGCCGCGACACAAACAAACATGGAGATGCGTGATGAGGCGTGGGTGAGATGTGGGTGTCATGGACTCCTCTGTTATAATGTCTGGGTGGTGAATGGAGAGTAGTTTCTGGGTCTTTCTGGGTCTTCTCTCAACCAAGCTGCACTGCCACATCTGTACTTATCATGTACAGATGACTCTTCAGATGGCCACAAAAAGTCTCACCACAAAAGCTTACATACTGTACACACACACACGCACATACACGTGTGCACACACACACACACACACACACACACACACACACACACACACACACACACACACACACACACACACACACACACACACACACACACACACACACACACACACACACACACGCACGCACTAAACCTACACGCACACAAGCGCACACACAAAAGACAATTGTACTTGTTCGCTTGCAGTTATCATACAAATTAAAAGGTGTTAATACATGCAAAACAATTGTTTTTTAGAAATGATTGATAGATTTTTGTGTACATTTATTTTAGTCTCTACTTTCCCTCCTCCCTCCCTCCCTCCCTCCTCCCTCCCTCCCTCCCTCCCTCCCTCCCTCCCTCCCTCCCCTCCCTCCCTCCCTCCCTCCCTCCCCTCCCTCCCTCCTCCCTCCCTCCCTCCTCCCTCTATCCCTTCCCCCCTCCCTCAATCAACCAACCTTCCCTCCTCCCTCCCCCTTCCCTCCATCCCTCCTCCCTCCCTCCCTCAATCACTCCTCCCCTTCCCTCCATCCCTCCCTCCCCTTCCCTCTATCCTTTCCCCCTCCCTCAATCAACCCCCTTCCCTCCATCCCTCCCTCCCTCCCCCTCCCCTTCCCTCCACCCCCTCCCCTTCCCTCCATCCCTCCCTCCCTCCCCTCCCCCTCCCCTTCCCTCCACCCCTCCCCTTCCCTCCATCCCTCCCTCCCTCCCCCTTCCCTCCACCCCTCCCCTTCCCCTCCTCCCCCTCCCTCCCTCCCTCCCTCCAGAACTGATTAGTATGTGTGCTGAATGTTCCGTCACGCTGTAGTGTTGACCTGTAGCTGTCATCTCCCTGATTACTTCCCTGATTCACTCTCCTTGTTTAGTAATGTGCAATCAATCATAATCAATTAGCCAAAATGTTGAATAATTAAATCCATTATCATTAATTAAAATAATGATCACTTTCTGCCAATGCTTCATTACCAGTGTTGTGTAAGGGGTCTGCCACACAGCAGACTTTCTTTCTCCCAGCTCTTTTTGTCTTCTTCTGAAGTCAAAGATGTTTTAATGGGGCAAAGAATTCCGCAAACACTTTTCTGAATGATATTTGGACTTGGAATATTTTTTAGATTGCCTTTATTTTTTTTTATCATATAAATGAATACATTGAGTAAACATTAAACAACCACAATAAATATCAACTAATATTTTAATAGAAATTAAAGTACAGAATTTTCTCCCAAGTAGTTTAATATGAGTTTAAAAGAGAAACAGTCAAATGGAATATCCCATGATTCAATGAAGGAGATGTAGGAGATCCAACACGCACCGCAAAACGTCAATTCTAAAACGGCCCAGCACCATCTCCCACCACTCTGACATAAACTGTCCCAACGGCCCAGCACCATCTCCCACCACTCTGACATAAACTGTCTCAACGGCCCAGCACCATCTCCCACCACTCTGACATAAACTGTCTCAACGGCTCAGCACCATCTCCCACCACTCTGACATAAACTGTCCCAACGGCCCAGCACCATCTCCCACCACTCTGACATAAACTGTCCCAACGGCCCAGCACCATCTCCCACCACTCTGACATAAACTGTCCCAACGGCCCAGCACCATCTCCCACCACTCTGACATAAACTGTCCCAACGGCCCAGCACCATCTCCCACCACTCTGACATAAACTGTCCCAACGGCTCAGCACCATCTCCCACCACTCTGACATAAACTGTCCCAACGGCTCAGCACCATCTCCCACCACTCTGACATAAACTGTCCCAACGGCCCAGCACCATCTCCCACCACTCTGACATAAACTGTCCCAACGGCCCAGCACCATCTCCCACCACTCTGACATAAACTGTCCCAACGGCTCAGCACCATCTCCCACCACTCTGACATAAACTGTCCCAACGGCTCAGCACCATCTCCCACCACTCTGACATAAACTGTCCCAACGGCTCAGCACCATCTCCCACCACTCTGACATAAACTGTCCCAACGGCTCAGCACCATCTCCCACCACTCTGACATAAACTGTCCCAACGGCTCAGCACCATCTCCCACCACTCTGACATAAACTGTCCCAACGGCCCAGCACCATCTCCCACCACTCTGACATAAACTGTCCCAACGGCTCAGCACCATCTCCCACCACTCTGACATAAACTGTCCCAACGGCCCAGCACCATCTCCCACCACTCTGACATAAACTGTCCCAACGGCCCAGCACCATCTCCCACCACTCTGACATAAACTGTCCCAACGGCTCAGCACCATCTCCCACCACTCTGACATAAACTGTCCCAACGGCCCAGCACCATCTCCCACCACTCTGACATAAACTGTCCCAACGGCCCAGCACCATCTCCCACCACTCTGACATAAACTGTCCCAACGGCCCAGCCATCTCCCACCACTCTGACATAAACTGTCCCAACGGCCAGCACCATCTCCCACCACTCTGACATAAACTGTCCCAACGGCCCAGCACCATCTCCACCACTCTGACATAAACTGTCCCAACGGCTCAGCACCATCTCCCACCACTCTGACATAAACTGTCCCAACGGCCCAGCACCATCTCCCACCACTCTGACATAAACTGTCCCAACGGCCCAGCACCATCTCCACCACTCTGACATAAACTGTCCTCGGCCAGCACCATCTCCCTACTCTGACATAAACTGTCCCAACGGCCAGCACCATCTCCCACCACTTGACATAAATTGTCCCAACGGCTGTACCATCTCCCACCACTCTGACATAAACTGTCCCAACGGCTGTACCATCTCCCACCACTCTGACATAAACTGTCCCAACGGCCACCATCTCCCACCACTCTGACATAAACTGTCCCAACGGCCCAGCACCATCTCCCACCACTCTGACATAAACTGTCCCAACGGCCCAGCACCATCTCCCACCACTCTGACATAAACTGTCCCAACGGCCCAGCACCATCTCCCACCACTCTGACATAAACTGTCCCAACGGCCCAGCACCATCTCCTACCACTCTGACATAAACTGTCTGTCCCACCACTCTGACATAACTGCCCAGCACCATCTCCCACCACTCTGACATAAACTGTCCCAACGGCCCAGCACCATCTCCCACCACTCTGACATAAACTGTCCCAACGGCTCAGCACCATCTCCCACCACTCTGACATAAACTGTCCCAACGGCTCAGCACCATTCCATCTCCCACCACTCTGACATAAACTGTCCTAACGGCCCAGCACCATCTCCACCACTCTGACATAAACTGTCCCAACGGCCCAGCACCATCTCCACCACTCTGACATAAACTGTCCCAACGGCCCAGCACCATCTCCCACCACTCTGACATAAACTGTCCCAACGGCCCAGCACCATCTCCCACCACTCTGACATAAACTGTCCCAACGGCCCAGCACCATCTCCCACCACTCTGACATAAACTGTCCCAACGGCCCAGCACCATCTCCCACCACTCTGACATAAACTGTCCCAACGGCCCAGCACCATCTCCCACCACTCTGACATAAACTGTCCCAACGGCCCAGCACCATCTCCCACCACTCTGACATAAACTGTCCCAACGGCCCAGCACCATCTCCCACCACTCTGACATAAACTGTCCCAACGGCCCAGCACCATCTCCCACCACTTGACATAAACTGTCCCAACGGCCCAGCACCATCTCCCACCACTCTGACATAAACTGTCCCAACGGCTCAGCACCATCTCCCACCACTCTGACATAAACTGTCCCAACGGCCCAGCACCATCTCCCACCACTCTGACATAAACTGTCCCAACGGCCCAGCACCATCTCCCACCACTCTGACATAAACTGTCCCAACGGCCCAGCACCATCTCCCACCACTCTGACATAAACTGTCCCAACGGCCCAGCACCATCTCCCACCACTTGACATAAACTGTCCCAACGGCCCAGCACCATCTCCCACCACTCTGACATAAACTGTCCCAACGGCCCAGCACCATCTCCCACCACTCTGACATAAACTGTCCCAACGGCCCAGCACCATCTCCCACCACTCTGACATAAACTGTCCCAACGGCCAGCACCATCTCCCACCACTCTGACATAAACTGTCCCAACGGCTCAGCACCATCTCCCCACCACTCTGACATAAACTGTCCCAACGGCCCAGCACCATCTCCCACCACTCTGACATAAACTGTCCCAACGGCCCAGCACCATCTCCCACCACTCTGACATAAACTGTCCCAACGGCCCAGCACCATCTCCCACCACTCTGACATAAACTGTCCCAACGGCCCAGCACCATCTCCCACCACTCTGACATAAACTGTCCCAACGGCCCAGCACCATCTCCCACCACTCTGACATAAACTGTCCCAACGGCCCAGCACCATCTCCCACCACTCTGACATAAACTGTCCCAACGGCCCAGCACCATCTCCCACCACTCTGACATAAACTGTCCCAACGGCCCAGCACCATCTCCCACCACTCTGACATAAACTGTCCCAACGGCCCAGCACCATCTCCACCACTCTGACATAAACTGTCCCAACGGCTCAGCACCATCTCCACCACTCTGACATAAACTGTCCCAACGGCCCAGCACCATCTCCCCACCACTCTGACATAAACTGTCCCAACGGCTCAGTCTCCCCACTACTCTGACATAAACTGTCCCAACGGCTCAGCACCATCTCCCACCACTCTGACATAAACTGTCCCAACGGCCCAGCACCATCTCCCACCACTCTGACATAAACTGTCCCAACGGCCAGCACCATCTCCCACCACTCTGACATAAACTGTCCCAACGGCCCAGCACCATCTCCACCACTCTGACATAAACTGTCCCAACGGCCCAGCACCATCTCCCACCACTCTGACATAAACTGTCCCAACGGCCAGCACCATCTCCCACCACTCTGACATAAACTGTCCCAACGGCCCAGCACCATCTCCCACCACTCTGACATAAACTGTCCCAACGGCCCAGCACCATCTCCCACCACTCTGACATAAACTGTCCCAACGGCTCAGCACCATCTCCCACCACTCTGACATAAACTGTCCCAACGGCTCAGCACCATCTCCCACCACTCTGACATAAACTGTCCCAACGGCTCAGCACCATCTCCCACCACTCTGACATAAACTGTCCCAACGGCCCAGCACCATCTCCCACCACTCTGACATAAACTGTCCCAACGGCCCAGCACCATCTCCCACCACTCTGACATAAACTGTCCCAACGGCTCAGCACCATCTCCCACCACTCTGACATAAACTGTCCCAACGGCCCAGCACCATCTCCCACCACTCTGACATAAACTGTCCCAACGGCTCAGCACCATCTCCACCACTCTGACATAAACTGTCCCAACGGCCCAGCACCATCTCCTACCACTTGACATAAATTGTCCCAACGGCTCAGCACCATCTCCCACCACTCTGACATAAAATTGTCCTAACGGCCCAGCACCATCTCTCACCACTCTGACATAAACTGTCCCAACGGCCCAGCACCATCTCCACCACTTGACATAAACTGTCCTAACGGCCCAGCACCATCTCCCACCACTCTGACATAAACTGTCCCAACGGCCCAGCACCATCTCCCACCACTCTGACATAAACTGTCCCAACGGCTCAGCACCATCTCCCACCACTCTGACATAAACTGTCCCAACGGCTCAGCACCATCTCCCACCACTCTGACATAAACTGTCCCAACGGCCCAGCACCATCTCCCACCACTCTGACATAAACTGTCCCAACGGCCCAGCACCATCTCCCACCACTCTGACATAAACTGTCCCAACGGCCCAGCACCATCTCCACCACTCTGACATAAACTGTCCCAACGGCTCAGCCCATCTCCACCACTCTGACATAAACTGTCCCAACGGCTCAGCACCATCTCCCACTCTGACATAAACTGTCCCAACGGCTCAGCACCATCTCCACCACTCTGACATAAACTGTCCCAACGGCCCAGCACCATCTCCCACCACTCTGACATAAACTGTCCCAACGGCCCAGCACCATCTCCCACCACTCTGACATAAACTGTCCCAACGGCCCAGCACCATCTCCCACCACTCTGACATAAACTGTCCCAACGGCTCAGCACCATCTCTCCACCACTCTGACATAAACTGTCCCAACGGCCCAGCCATCTCCCACCACTCTGACATAAACTGTCCCAACGGCTCAGCACCATCTCCCACCACTCTGACATAAACTGTCCTAAACGGCTCCACCATCTCCACTACTTCTGACATAAACTGTCCCAACGGCTCAGCACCATCTCCCACCACTTGACATAAATTGTCCCAACGGCTCAGCACCATCTCCCACCACTCTGACATAAACTGTCCCAACGGCTCAGCACCATCTCCCACCACTCTGACATAAACTGTCCCAACGGCTCAGCACCATCTCCCACCACTCTGACATAAACTGTCCCAACGGCCAGCACCATCTCCCACCACTTGACATAAACTGTCCCAACGGCCCAGCACCATCTCCCACCACTTGACATAAACTGTCCCAACGGCCAGCACCATCTCCCACCACTCTGACATAAACTGTCCCAACGGCTCCAGCACCATCTCCACCACTCTGACATAAACTGTCCCAACGGCCCAGCACCATCTCCCACCACTCTGACATAAACTGTCCCAACGGCTCAGCACCATCTCCCACCACTCTGACATAAACTGTCCCAACGGCCCAGCACCATCTCCCACCACTCTGACATAAACTGTCCCAACGGCCAGCACCATCTCCCACCACTCTGACATAAACTGTCCCAACGGCCCAGCACCATCTCCCACCACTCTGACATAAACTGTCCCAACGGCCCAGCACCATCTCCCACCACTCTGACATAAACTGTCCTAACGGCTCAGCACCATCTCCCACCACTCTGACATAAACTGTCCCAACGGCCCAGCACCATCTCCACCACTCTGACATAAACTGTCCCAACGGCTCAGCACCATCTCCCACCACTCTGACATAAACTGTCCCAACGGCTCAGCACCATCTCCACCACTCTGACATAAATTCCCAACGGCTCAGCACCATCTCCCACCACTCTGACATAAACTGTCCCAACGGCTCAGCACCATCTCCCACCACTCTGACATAAACTGTCCCAACGGCCAGCACCATCTCCCACCACTCTGACATAAACTGTCCCAACGGCTCAGCACCATCTCCCACCACTCTGACATAAACTGTCCCAACGTCAGCACCATCTCCCACCACTTGACATAAACTGTCCTAACGGCCAGCACCATCTCCCACCACTTGACATAAACTGTCCCAACGGCCCAGCACCATCTCCCACCACTCTGACATAAACTGTCCCAACGGCCCAGCACCATCTCCCACCACTCTGACATAAACTGTCCCAACGGCCCAGCACCATCTCCCACCACTTGACATAAACTGTCCCAACGGCCCAGCACCATCTCCACCACTCTGACATAAACTGTCCCAACGGCCCAGCACCATCTCCCACCACTCTGACATAAACTGTCCCAACGGCTCAGCACCATCTCCACCACTCTGACATAAACTGTCCCAACGGCCAGCACCATCTCCACCACTCTGACATAAACTGTCCCAACGGCTCAGCACCATCTCCCACCACTCTGACATAAACTGTCCCAACGGCTCAGCACCATCTCCCACCACTTGACATAAACTGTCCCAACGGCTTCAGTACCATCTCCCACCACTCTGACATAAACTGTCCCAACGGCTCAGCACCATCTCCCACTACTCTGACATAAACTGTCCCAACGGCTCAGCACCATCTCCCACCACTTGACATAAACTGTCCCAACGGCTCAGCACCATCTCCCACCACTCTGACATAAACTGTCCCAACGGCCCAGCACCATCTCCCACCACTTGACATAAACTGTCCCAACGGCCCAGCACCATCTCCCACCACTCTGACATAAACTGTCCCAACGGCCCAGCACCATCTCCCACCACTCTGACATAAACTGTCCCAACGGCTCAGCACCATCTCCACCACTCTGACATAAACTGTCCCAACGGCTCAGCACCATCTCCACCACTCTGACATAAACTGTCCCAACGGCTCAGCACCATCTCCCACCACTCTGACATAAACTGTCCCAACGGCCCAGCACCATCTCCCACCACTCTGACATAAACTGTCCCAACGGCCCAGCACCATCTCCCACCACTCTGACATAAACTGTCCCAACGGCCCAGCACCATCTCCCACCACTCTGACATAAACTGTCCCAACGGCCCAGCACCATCTCCCACCACTTGACATAAACTGTCCCAACGGCTCAGCACCATCTCCCACCACTCTGACATAAACTGTCCCAACGGCTTCAGCACCATCTCCTCACTCTTGACATAAACTGTCCCAACGGCCAGCACCATCTCCCACCACTCTGACATAAACTGTCCCAACGGCTCAGCACCATCTCCCACCACTCTGACATAAACTGTCCCAACGGCTCCAGCACCATCTCCCACCACTCTGACATAAACTGTCCCAACGGCCCAGCACCATCTCCCCACCACTCTGACATAAACTGTCCCAACGGCCCAGCACCATCTCCACCACTCTGACATAAACTGTCCCAACGGCCAGCACCATCTCCCACCACTCTGACATAAACTGTCCCAACGGCCCAGCACCATCTCCCACCACTCTGACATAAACTGTCCCAACGGCCCAGCACCATCTCCACCACTCTGACATAAACTGTCCCAACGGCTCAGCACCATCTCCCACCACTCTGACATAAACTGTCCCAACGGCTCAGCACCATCTCCCACCACTCTGACATAAACTGTCCCAACGGCTCAGCACCATCTCCCACCACTCTGACATAAACTGTCCCAACGACCCAGCACCATCTCCCCACCACTCTGACATAAACTGTCCCAACGGCCCAGCACCATCTCCCACCACTCTGACATAAACTGTCCCAACGGCCCAGCACCATCTCCCACCACTCTGACATAAACTGTCCCAACGGCCCAGCACCATCTCTCCACCACTCTGACATAAACTGTCCCAACGGCCCAGCACCATCTCCACCACTCTGACATAAACTGTCCCAACGGCTCAGCACCATCTCCCACCACTTGACATAAACTGTCCCAACGGCCAGCACCATCTCCCACCACTCTGACATAAAATCTGTCCCAACGGCCCAGCACCATCTCCCACCACTCTGACATAAACTGTCCCAACGGCCCAGCACCATCTCCCACCACTCTGACATAAACTGTCCCAACGGCTCAGCACCATCTCCCACCACTCTGACATAAACTGTCCCAACGGCCCAGCACCATCTCCCACCACTCTGACATAAACTGTCCCAACGGCTCAGCACCATCTCCACCACTCTGACATAAACTGTCCTAACGGCTCAGCACCATCTCCCACCACTCTGACATAAACTGTCCCAACGGCCCAGCACCATCTCCCACCACTCTGACATAAACTGTCCCAACGGCCCAGCACCATCTCCCACCACTCTGACATAAACTGTCCCAACGGCCCAGCACCATCTCCCACCACTCTGACATAAACTGTCCCAACGGCCCAGCACCATCTCCCACCACTCTGACATAAACTGTCCCAACGGCCCAGCACCATCTCCCACCACTCTGACATAAACTGTCCCAACGGCTCAGCACCATCTCCCACCACTCTGACATAAACTGTCCCAACGGCCCAGCACCATCTCCCCACCACTCTGACATAAACTGTCCCAACGGCTCAGCACCATCTCCCACCACTTGACATAAACTGTCCCAACGGCAGCACCATCTCCCACCACTCTGACATAAACTGTCCCAACGGCCCAGCACCATCTCCCACCACTCTGACATAAACTGTCCCAACGGCCAGCACCATCTCCCACCACTCTGACATAAACTGTCCCAACGGCCCAGCACCATCTCCCACCACTCTGACATAAACTGTCCCAACGGCCCAGCACCATCTCCCACCACTCTGACATAAACTGTCCCAACGGCCCAGCACCATCTCCCACCACTCTGACATAAACTGTCCCAACGGCCCAGCACCATCTCCCACCACTCTGACATAAACTGTCCCAACGGCCCAGCACCATCTCCCACCACTCTGACATAAACTGTCCCAACGGCCCAGCAGCACCATCTCCCACCACTCTGACATAAACTGTCCCAACGGCCCAGCACCATCTCCCACCACTCTGACATAAACTGTCCCAACGGCCCAGCACCATCTCCCACCACTCTGACATAAACTGTCCCAACGGCTCAGCACCATCTCCCACCACTCTGACATAAACTGTCCCAACGGCCCAGCACCATCTCCCACCACTCTGACATAAACTGTCCCAACGGCCCAGCACCATCTCCCACCACTCTGACATAAACTGTCCCAACGGCCCAGCACCATCTCCCACCACTCTGACATAAACTGTCCCAACGGCCCAGCACCATCTCCCACCACTCTGACATAAACTGTCCCAACGGCCCAGCACCATCTCCACCACTCTGACATAAACTGTCCCAACGGCTCAGCACCATCTCCCACCACTCTGACATAAACTGTCCCAACGGCTCAGCACCATCTCCCACCACTCTGACATAAACTGTCCCAACGGCTCAGCACCATCTCCCACCACTCTACTTGACATAAACTGTCCCAACGGCTCAGCACCATCTCTCACCACTTGACATAAACTGTCCCAACGGCCCAGCACCATCTCCCACCACTCTGACATAAACTGTCCCAACGGCTCAGCACCATCTCCCACCACTCTGACATAAACTGTCCCAACGGCTCAGCACCATCTCCCACCACTCTGACATAAACTGTCCCAACGGCCCAGCACCATCTCCCACCACTCTGACATAAACTGTCCCAACGGCCCAGCACCATCTCCCACCACTCTGACATAAACTGTCCCAACGGCTCAGCACCATCTCCACCACTCTGACATAAACTGTCCCAACGGCTCAGCACCATCTCCACCACTCTGACATAAACTGTCCCAACGGCCCAGCACCATCTCCCACCACTCTGACATAAACTGTCCCAACGGCCCAGCACCATCTCCCACCACTCTGACATAAACTGTCCCAACGGCCCAGCACCATCTCCCACCACTCTGACATAAACTGTCCCAACGGCCCAGCACCATCTCCCACCACTCTGACATAAACTGTCCCAACGCCCAGCACCATCTCCACCACTCTGACATAAACTGTCCCAACGGCTCAGCACCATCTCCACCACTCTGACATAAACTGTCCCAACGGCCCAGCACCATCTCCCACCACTCTGACATAAACTGTCCCAACGGCCCAGCACCATCTCCCACCACTCTGACATAAACTGTCCCAACGGCCCAGCACCATCTCCCACCACTCTGACATAAACTGTCCCAACGGCCCAGCACCATCTCCCACCACTCTGACATAAACTGTCCCAACGGCCCAGCACCATCTCCCCACCACTCTGACATAAACTGTCCCAACGGCTCAGCACCATCTCCCACCACTCTGACATAAACTGTCCCAACGGCTCAGCACCATCTCCCACCACTCTGACATAAACTGTCCCAACGGCCCAGCACCATCTCCCACCACTCTGACATAAACTGTCCCAACGGCTCAGCACCATCTCCCACCACTCTGACATAAACTGTCCCAACGGCCCAGCACCATCTCCCACCACTCTGACATAAACTGTCCCAACGGCCCAGCACCATCTCCACCACTCTGACATAAACTGTCCCAACGGCTCAGCACCATCTCCCTACCACTCTGACATAAACTGTCCCAACGGCCCAGCACCATCTCCCACCACTCTGACATAAACTGTCCCAACGGCCCAGCACCATCTCCCACCACTCTGACATAAACTGTCCCAACGGCCCAGCACCATCTCCCACCACTCTGACATAAACTGTCCCAACGGCCCAGCACCATCTCCCACCACTCTGACATAAACTGTCCCAACGGCCCAGCACCATCTCCCACCACTCTGACATAAACTGTCCCAACGGCCCAGCACCATCTCCCACCACTCTGACATAAACTGTCCCAACGGCCCAGCACCATCTCCCACCACTCTGACATAAACTGTCCCAACGGCTCAGCACCATCTCCCACCACTCTGACATAAACTGTCCCAACGGCTCAGCACCATCTCCCACCACTCTGACATAAACTGTCCCAACGGCCCAGCACCATCTCCCACCACTCTGACATAAACTGTCCCAACGGCCAGCACCATCTCCCACCACTCTGACATAAACTGTCCCAACGGCCCAGCACCATCTCCACCACTCTGACATAAACTGTCCCAACGGCCCAGCACCATCTCCCACCACTCTGACATAAACTGTCCCAACGGCCCAGCACCATCTCCCACCACTCTGACATAAACTGTCCCAACGGCCCAGCACCATCTCCCACCACTCTGACATAAACTGTCCCAACGGCTCAGCACCATCTCCCACCACTCTGACATAAACTGTCCCAACGGCTCAGCACCATCTCCCACCACTCTGACATAAACTGTCCCAACGGCCCAGCACCATCTCCCACCACTCTGACATAAACTGTCCCAACGGCCAGCACCATCTCCCACCACTCTGACATAAACTGTCCCAACGGCCCAGCACCATCTCCTACCACTCTGACATAAACTGTCCCAACGGCCCAGCACCATCTCCCACCACTCTGACATAAACTGTCCCAACGGCTCAGCACCATCTCCCACCACTCTGACATAAACTGTCCCAACGGCCCAGCACCATCTCCCACCACTCTGACATAAACTGTCCCAACGGCCCAGCACCATCTCCACCACTCTGACATAAACTGTCCCAACGGCCCAGCACCATCTCCCACCACTCTGACATAAACTGTCCCAACGGCCCAGCACCATCTCCCACCACTCTGACATAAACTGTCCCAACGGCCCAGCACCATCTCCCACCACTCTGACATAAACTGTCCCAACGGCCCAGCACCATCTCCCACCACTCTGACATAAACTGTCCCAACGGCCCAGCACCATCTCCCACCACTCTGACATAAACTGTCCCAACGGCCCAGCACCATCTCCCACCACTCTGACATAAACTGTCCCAACGGCCCAGCACCATCTCCCACCACTCTGACATAAACTGTCCCAACGGCCCAGCACCATCTCCCACCACTCTGACATAAACTGTCCCAACGGCCCAGCACCATCTCCCACCACTCTGACATAAACTGTCCCAACGGCCCAGCACCATCTCCCACCACTCTGACATAAACTGTCCCAACGGCCCAGCACCATCTCCCACCACTCTGACATAAACTGTCCCAACGGCCCAGCACCATCTCCCCACCACTCTGACATAAACTGTCCCAACGGCCCAGCACCATCTCCCACCACTCTGACATAAACTGTCCCAACGGCCCAGCACCATCTCCCACCACTCTGACATAAACTGTCCCAACGGCCCAGCACCATCTCCCACCACTCTGACATAAACTGTCCCAACGGCCCAGCACCATCTCCCACCACTCTGACATAAACTGTCCCAACGGCCCAGCACCATCTCCCACCACTCTGACATAAACTGTCCCAACGGCCCAGCACCATCTCCCACCACTCTGACATAAACTGTCCCAACGGCCCAGCACCATCTCCCACCACTCTGACATAAACTGTCCCAACGGCCCAGCACCATCTCCCACCACTCTGACATAAACTGTCCCAACGGCCCAGCACCATCTCCCACCACTCTGACATAAACTGTCCCAACGGCCCAGCACCATCTCCCACCACTCTGACATAAACTGTCCCAACGGCCCAGCACCATCTCCCACCACTCTGACATAAACTGTCCCAACGGCCCAGCACCATCTCCACCACTCTGACATAAACTGTCCCAACTCCCACCACTCTGAGCACCATCTCCCACCACTCTGACATAAACTGTCCCAACGGCCCAGCACCATCTCCCACCACTCTGACATAAACTGTCCCAACGGCCCAGCACCATCTCCCACCACTCTGACATAAACTGTCCCAACGGCTCAGCACCATCTCCCACCACTCTGACATAAACTGTCCCAACGGCCCAGCACCATCTCCCACCACTCTGACATAAACTGTCCCAACGGCCCAGCACCATCTCCCACCACTCTGACATAAACTGTCCCAACGGCCCAGCACCATCTCCACCACTCTGACATAAACTGTCCCAACGGCTCAGCACCATCTCCCACCACTCTGACATAAACTGTCCCAACGGCCCAGCACCATCTCCCACCACTCTGACATAAACTGTCCCAACGGCTCAGCACCATCTCCCACCACTCTGACATAAACTGTCCCAACGGCCCAGCACCATCTCCCACCACTCTGACATAAACTGTCCCAACGGCCCAGCACCATCTCCCACCACTCTGACATAAACTGTCCCAACGGCCCAGCACCATCTCCCACCACTCTGACATAAACTGTCCCAACGGCCCAGCACCATCTCCCACCACTCTGACATAAACTGTCCCAACGGCCCAGCACCATCTCCCACCACTCTGACATAAACTGTCCCAACGGCTCAGCACCATCTCCCACCACTCTGACATAAACTGTCCCAACGGCCAGCACCATCTCCCACCACTCTGACATAAACTGTCCCAACGGCTCAGCACCATCTCCCACCACTCTGACATAAACTGTCCCAACGGCCCAGCACCATCTCCCACCACTCTGACATAAACTGTCCCAACGGCCCAGCACCATCTCCCACCACTCTGACATAAACTGTCCCAACGGCCCAGCACCATCTCCACCACTCTGACATAAACTGTCCCAACGGCTCAGTACCATCTCCCACCACTCTGACATAAACTGTCCCAACGGCCCAGCACCATCTCCCACCACTCTGACATAAACTGTCCCAACGGCCCAGCACCATCTCCCACCACTCTGACATAAACTGTCCCAACGGCTCAGCACCATCTCCCACCACTCTGACATAAACTGTCCCAACGGCCCAGCACCATCTCCCACCACTCTGACATAAACTGTCCCAACGGCTCAGCACCATCTCCCACCACTCTGACATAAACTGTCCCAACGGCTCAGCACCATCTCCCACCACTCTGACATAAACTGTCCCAACGGCTCAGCACCATCTCCCACCACTCTGACATAAACTGTCCCAACGGCCCAGCACCATCTCCCACCACTCTGACATAAACTGTCCCAACGGCCCAGCACCATCTCCCACCACTCTGACATAAACTGTCCCAACGGCCCAGCACCATCTCCCACCACTCTGACATAAACTGTCCCAACGGCTCAGCACCATCTCCCACCACTCTGACATAAACTGTCCCAACGGCTCAGCACCATCTCCCCACCACTCTGACATAAACTGTCCCAACGGCCCAGCACCATCTCCCACCACTCTGACATAAACTGTCCCAACGGCCCAGCACCATCTCCACCACTCTGACATAAACTGTCCCAACGGCCCAGCACCATCTCCCACCACTCTGACATAAACTGTCCCAACGGCCCAGCACCATCTCCCACCACTCTGACATAAACTGTCCCAACGGCTCAGCACCATCTCCCACCACTCTGACATAAACTGTCCCAACGGCCCAGCACCATCTCCCACCACTCTGACATAAACTGTCCCAACGGCTCAGCACCATCTCCCACCACTCTGACATAAACTGTCCCAACGGCCCAGCACCATCTCCCACCACTCTGACATAAACTGTCCCAACGGCTCAGCACCATCTCCCACCACTCTGACATAAACTGTCCCAACGGCCCAGCACCATCTCCCACCACTCTGACATAAACTGTCCCAACGGCTCAGCACCATCTCCCACCACTCTGACATAAACTGTCCCAACGGCCCAGCACCATCTCCCACCACTCTGACATAAACTGTCCCAACGGCCCAGCACCATCTCCCACCACTCTGACATAAACTGTCCCAACGGCCCAGCACCATCTCCCACCACTCTGACATAAACTGTCCCAACGGCCCAGCACCATCTCCCACCACTCTGACATAAACTGTCCCAACGGCCCAGCACCATCTCCCACCACTCTGACATAAACTGTCCCAACGGCTCAGCACCATCTCCCACCACTCTGACATAAACTGTCCCAACGGCTCAGCACCATCTCCCACCACTCTGACATAAACTGTCCCAACGGCCCAGCACCATCTCCCACCACTCTGACATAAACTGTCCCAACGGCTCAGCACCATCTCCCACCACTCTGACATAAACTGTCCCAACGGCCCAGCACCATCTCCCACCACTCTGACATAAACTGTCCCAACGGCTCAGCACCATCTCCCACCACTCTGACATAAACTGTCCCAACGGCTCAGCACCATCTCCCACCACTCTGACATAAACTGTCCCAACGGCTCAGCACCATCTCCCACCACTCTGACATAAACTGTCCCAACGGCTCAGCACCATCTCCCACCACTCTGACATAAACTGTCCCAACGGCTCAGCACCATCTCCCACCACTCTGACATAAACTGTCCCAACGGCCCAGCACCATCTCCCACCACTCTGACATAAACTGTCCCAACGGCTCAGCACCATCTCCCACCACTCTGACATAAACTGTCCCAACGGCCCAGCACCATCTCCCACCACTCTGACATAAACTGTCCCAACGGCCCAGCACCATCTCCCACCACTCTGACATAAACTGTCCCAACGGCCCAGCACCATCTCCCACCACTCTGACATAAACTGTCCCAACGGCTCAGCACCATCTCCCACCACTCTGACATAAACTGTCCCAACGGCCCAGCACCATCTCCCACCACTCTGACATAAACTGTCCCAACGGCTCAGCACCATCTCCCACCACTCTGACATAAACTGTCCCAACGGCCCAGCACCATCTCCACCACTCTGACATAAACTGTCCCAACGGCTCAGCACCATCTCCCACCACTCTGACATAAACTGTCCCAACGGCCCAGCACCATCTCCCACCACTCTGACATAAACTGTCCCAACGGCCCAGCACCATCTCCACCACTCTGACATAAACTGTCCCAACGGCCCAGCACCATCTCCCACCACTCTGACATAAACTGTCCCAACGGCCCAGCACCATCTCCCACCACTCTGACATAAACTGTCCCAACGGCCCAGCACCATCTCCCACCACTCTGACATAAACTGTCCCAACGGCCCAGCACCATCTCCCACCACTCTGACATAAACTGTCCCAACGGCCCAGCACCATCTCCCACCACTCTGACATAAACTGTCCCAACGGCCCAGCACCATCTCCCACCACTCTGACATAAACTGTCCCAACGGCCCAGCACCATCTCCCACCACTCTGACATAAACTGTCCCAACGGCCCAGCACCATCTCCCACCACTCTGACATAAACTGTCCCAACGGCCCAGCACCATCTCCCACCACTCTGACATAAACTGTCCCAACGGCCCAGCACCATCTCCCACCACTCTGACATAAACTGTCCCAACGGCCCAGCACCATCTCCCACCACTCTGACATAAACTGTCCCAACGGCCCAGCACCATCTCCCACCACTCTGACATAAACTGTCCCAACGGCCCAGCACCATCTCCCACCACTCTGACATAAACTGTCCCAACGGCCCAGCACCATCTCCCACCACTCTGACATAAACTGTCCCAACGGCCCAGCACCATCTCCCACCACTCTGACATAAACTGTCCCAACGGCCCAGCACCATCTCCCACCACTCTGACATAAACTGTCCCAACGGCCCAGCACCATCTCCCACCACTCTGACATAAACTGTCCCAACGGCCCAGCACCATCTCCCACCACTCTGACATAAACTGTCCCAACGGCCCAGCACCATCTCCCACCACTCTGACATAAACTGTCCCAACGGCCCAGCACCATCTCCCACCACTCTGACATAAACTGTCCCAACGGCCCAGCACCATCTCCCACCACTCTGACATAAACTGTCCCAACGGCCCAGCACCATCTCCCACCACTCTGACATAAACTGTCCCAACGGCCCAGCACCATCTCCACCACTCTGACATAAACTGTCCCAACGGCCCAGCACCATCTCCCACCACTCTGACATAAACTGTCCCAACGGCCCAGCACCATCTCCCACCACTCTGACATAAACTGTCCCAACGGCCCAGCACCATCTCCACCACTCTGACATAAACTGTCCCAACGGCCCAGCACCATCTCCCACCACTCTGACATAAACTGTCCCAACGGCCCAGCACCATCTCCCACCACTCTGACATAAACTGTCCCAACGGCCCAGCACCATCTCCCACCACTCTGACATAAACTGTCCCAACGGCCCAGCACCATCTCCACCACTCTGACATAAACTGTCCCAACGGCCCAGCACCATCTCCCCACCACTCTGACATAAACTGTCCCAACGGCCCAGCACCATCTCCCACCACTCTGACATAAACTGTCCCAACGGCCCAGCACCATCTCCCACCACTCTGACATAAACTGTCCCAACGGCCCAGCACCATCTCCCACCACTCTGACATAAACTGTCCCAACGGCCCAGCACCATCTCCCACCACTCTGACATAAACTGTCCCAACGGCCCAGCACCATCTCCCACCACTCTGACATAAACTGTCCCAACGGCCCAGCACCATCTCCACCACTCTGACACTGTCCCAACGGCCCAGCACCATCTCCCACCACTCTGACATAAACTGTCCCAACGGCCCAGCACCATCTCCCACCACTCTGACATAAACTGTCCCAACGGCCCAGCACCATCTCCCCACCACTCTGACATAAACTGTCCCAACGGCCCAGCACCATCTCCCACCACTCTGACATAAACTGTCCCAACGGCCCAGCACCATCTCCCACCACTCTGACATAAACTGTCCCAACGGCCCAGCACCATCTCCCACCACTCTGACATAAACTGTCCCAACGGCCCAGCACCATCTCCCACCACTCTGACATAAACTGTCC
This sequence comes from Oncorhynchus keta, assembly GCF_023373465.1. Classification (NCBI taxonomy): domain Eukaryota; kingdom Metazoa; phylum Chordata; class Actinopteri; order Salmoniformes; family Salmonidae; genus Oncorhynchus; species Oncorhynchus keta. The sequence goes on along the minus strand of NC_068424.1, from coordinate 18,244,587 downwards.
CAACGGCCCAGCACCATCTCCCACCACTCTGACATAAACTGTCCCAACGGCTCACTGTCTTAAGGACCCCGTTCGTTCCTCTGTAAAATAATCACCCATAGCTACAGCTCTCCTTTCTGTCACGCTTGACCAGGAACTGTCTATTGGTACGCCTTGGACTCACATCACTTCTTTTTAAAGGAGTAAAGAGGAGAGAGATGGAGGACCATTAATGATGGGTAAACATCCAGGAGAAGGCTGCATGGGGAACACTCGTTCAAAAAGCCTCTGAGAGAGAGAGAGAGAGAGAGAGAGAGAGAGAGAGAGAGAGAGAGAGAGAGAGAGAGAGAGAGAGAGAGAGAGAGAGAGAGAGAGAGAGAGAGAGAGAGAGAGAGAGAGAGAGAAGAGGAGAGAGAGAGAGAGAGAGAGAGAGAGAGAGAGAGAGAGAGAGAGAGAGGAGAGAGAGAGAGAGAGAGAGAGAGAGAGAGCATGGGTAGTCCAGGACACTGAGGCTGGGATGTAATTCTACCTTTCCAGACGAATGTCATCCCGTCTCTCCTCTCCGATCCTTTTGAAACCTGGAATAGACCTGTCATTTCCAAGCCCCCAATAATTGCTTGTGTCAAATTTTCCTTGAAAGCGGACTGGAGCCCTGAGGGTGTGAGCAAAAGGCTGACTGAGTGTGTGTCTATAAGATGTGTGTGCGGGAGTGTGTCTGCTGCGGTGTCTGCTGTGTTTTCAAGCCTGGACAAATGGGTGGAAAGCGGTCTGCTCACTACCCTGCTCTGAGGGGGGTAGCCACCAGAATAAAGCAGCCGTCTCATTGGGGTCACGGTGCTCCTGTGGGATGTGAGTGGAAGGGAAATGGGCCTGAACATTGCCACAGTATCCCCGGTTGCATGAGCTCCATTAAACCAGCCAAGCCAGCTGGGATGGATGTAGATGATTATACTGAGACCAGGACCATTCATCCTGTCATAACATAACACCATAACACAATCATGATTATAGTGAGACCAGGACCATTCATCCTGTCATAACATAACACCATAACACCATCATGATTATACTGAGACCAGGACCATTCATCCTGTCATAACATAACACCATAACACCATCATGATTATAGTGAGACCAGGACCATTCATCCTGTCATAACATAACACCATAACACCATCATGATTATTGTGAGACCAGGACCATTCATCCTGTCATAACATAACACCATCATGATTATAGTGAGACCAGGACCATTCATCCTGTCATAACATAACACCATTATGATTATAGTGAGACCAGGACCATTCATCCTGTCATAACATTACACCATTATGATTATAGTGAGACCAGGACCATTCATCCTATCATAACATAACACCAACATGATTATAGTGAGACCAGGACCATTCATCCTGTCATAACATGACACCATAATGATTATAGTGAGACCAGGACCACACATCCTGTCATAACATAACACCATCATGATTATAGTGAAGACCAGGACCATTCATCCTGTCATAACATAACACCATCATGATTATAGTGAGACCAGGACCACTCATCCTGTCATAACATAACACCATCATGATTATAGTGAGACCAGGACCACTCATCCTGTCATAACATAACACCATAACACCATCATGATTATAGTGAGGACCAGGACCATTCATCCTGTCATAACATAACACCATCATGATTATAGTGAGACCAGGACCACTCATCCTGTCATAACATAACACCATCATGATTATAGTGAGACCAGGACCACTCATCCTGTCATAACATAACACCATAACACCATCATGATTATAGTGAGGACCAGGACCATTCATCCTGTCATAACATAACACAATCATGATTATAGTGAGACCAGGACCACTCATCCTGTCATAACATAACACCATAACACCATCATGATTATAGTGAGGACCAGGACCATTCATCCTGTCATAACATAACACCATCATGATTATAGTGAGACCAGGACCACTCATCCTGTCATAACATAACACCATAACCCCATCATGATTATAGTGAGGACCAGGACCATTCATCCTGTCATAACATAACACCATCATGATTATTGTGAGACCAGGACCATTCATCCTGTCATAACATAACACCATTATGATTATAGTGAGACCAGGACCATTCATCCTGTCATAACATTACACCATTATGATTATAGTGAGACCAGGACCATTCATCCTGTCATAACATAACACCAACATGATTATAGTGAGACCAGGACCATTCATCCTGTCATAACATGACACCATAATGATTATAGTGAGACCAGGACCACACATCCTGTCATAACATAACACCATTATGATTATAGTGAGACCAGGAACATTCATCCTGTCGTAACATAACACCAACATGATTATAGTGAGACCAGGACCATTCATCCTGTCATAACATAACACCATAACACCATCATGATTTTAGTGAGACCATGACCATTCATCCTCTTATAACATAACACCAACATGATTATAGTGAGACCAGGACCACTCATCCTGTCATAACATAACACCATAACACCATCATGATTATAATGAGGACCAGGACCATTCATCCTGTCATAACATAACACCATCATGATTATAGTGAGACCAGGACCACTCATCCTGTCATAACATAACACCATAACACCATCATGATTATAGTGAGGACCAGGACCATTCATCCTGTCATAACATAACACCATAACCCCATCATGATTATAGTGAGGACCAGGACCATTCATCCTGTCATAACATAACACCATCATGATTATAGTGAGACCAGGACCATTCATCCTGTCATAACATAACACCATTATGATTATAGTGAGGACCAGGACCATTCATCCTGTCATAACATAACACCATCATGATTATAGTGAGACCAGGACCATTCATCCTGTCATAACATAACACCATCATGATTATAGTGAGACCAGGACCATTCATCCTGTCATAACATAACACCATCATGCTTATAGTGAGGACCAGGACCATTCATCCTGTCATAACATTACACCATTATGATTATAGTGAGACCAGGACCATTCATCCTGTCATAACATAACACCATAACACCATCATGATTTTAGTGAGACCATGACCATTCATCCTCTTATAACATAACACCATAACACCAACATGATTATAGTGAGACCAGGACCATTCATCCTGTCATAACATAACACCATCATGATTATAGTGAGGACCAGGACCATTCATCCTGGCATAACATAACACCATCATGATTATAGTGAGACCAGGACCATTCATCCTGTCATAACATAACACCATTATGATTATAGTGAGGACCAGGACCATTCATCCTGTCATAACATAACACCATCATGATTATAGTGAGACCAGGACCATTCATCCTGTCATAACATAACACCATTATGATTATAGTGAGACCAGGACCATTCATCCTGTCATAACATAACACCATTATGATTATAGTGAGACCAGGACCATTCATCCTGTCATAACATAACACCATTATGATTATAGTGAGACCAGGACCATTCATCCTGTCATAACATAACACCATAACACCATCATGATTATTGTGAGACCAGGACCATTCATCCTGTCATAACATAACACCATCATGATTATAGTGAGACCAGGACCATACATCCTGTCATAACATAACACCATCATGATTATAGTGAGACCAGGACCATTCATCCTGTCATAACATAACACCAACATGATTATAGTGAGACCAGGACCATTCATCCTGTCATAACATGACACCATAATGATTATAGTGAGACCAGGACCACACATCCTGTCATAACATAACACCATCATGATTATAGTGAGACCAGGACCACACATCCTGTCATAACATAACACCATCATGATTATAGTGAAGACCAGGACCATTCATCCTGTCATAACATAACACCATCATGATTATAGTGAGACCAGGACCATTCATCCTGTCATAACATAACACCATCATGCTTATAGTGAGGACCAGGACCATTCATCCTGTCATAACATAACACCATTATGATTATAGTGAGACCAGGACCATTCATCCTGTCATAACATAACACCATAACACCATCATGATTTTAGTGAGACCATGACCATTCATCCTCTTATAACATAACACCATAACACCAACATGATTATAGTGAGGACCAGGACCATTCATCCTGTCATAACATAACACCATCATGATTATAGTGAGACCAGGACCACTCATCCTGTCATAACATAACACCATTATGATTATAGTGAGGACCAGGACCATTCATCCTGTCATAACATAACACCATCATGATTATAGTGAGACCAGGACCATTCATCCTGTCATAACATAACACCATCATGATTATAGTGAGACCAGGACCATTCATCCTGTCATAACATAACACCATCATGCTTATAGTGAGGACCAGGAACATTCATCCTGTCATAACATTACACCATTATGATTATAGTGAGACCAGGACCATTCATCCTGTCATAACATAACACCATAACACCATAATGATTTTAGTGAGACCATGACCATTCATCCTCTTATAACATAACACCATAACACCAACATGATTATAGTGAGACCAGGACCACTCATCCTGTCATAACATAACACCATAACACCATCATGAATATAGTGAGGACCAGGACCATTCATCCTGTCATAACATAACACCATCATGATTATAGTGAGACCAGGACCACTCATCCTGTCATAACATAACACCATAACCCCATCATGATTATAGTGAGGACCAGGACCATTCATCCTGTCATAACATAACACCATAATGATTATAGTGAGACCAGGACCATTCATCCTGTCATAACATAACACCATTATGATTATAGTGAGGACCAGGACCATTCATCCTGTCATAACATAACACCATCATGATTATAGTGAGACCAGGACCATTCATCCTGTCATAACATAACACCATTATGATTATAGTGAGACCAGGACCATTCATCCTGTCATAACATAACACCATTATGATTATAGTGAGACCAGGACCATTCATCCTGTCATAACATAACACCATTATGATTATAGTGAGACCAGGACCATTCATCCTGTCATAACATAACACCATAACACCATCATGATTATTGTGAGACCAGGACCATTCATCCTGTCATAGCATAACACCATCATGATTATAGTGAGACCAGGACCATACATCCTGTCATAACATAACACCATCATGATTATAGTGAGACCAGGACCATTCATCCTGTCATAACATTACACCATTATGATTATAGTGAGACCAGGACCATTCATCCTGTCATAACATAACACCAACATGATTATAGTGAGACCAGGACCATTCATCCTGTCATAACATGACACCATAATGATTATAGTGAGACCAGGACCACACATCCTGTCATAACATAACACCATCATGATTATAGTGAAGACCAGGACCATTCATCCTGTCATAACATAACACCATCATGATTATAGTGAGGACCAGGACCATTCATCCTGTCATAACATAACACCAACATGATTATAGTGAGACCAGGACCATTCATCCTGTCATAACATTACACCATTATGATTATAGTGAGACCAGGACCATTCATCCTGTCATAACATAACACCAACATGATTATAGTGAGACCAGGACCATTCATCCTGTCATAACATGACACCATAATGATTATAGTGAGACCAGGACCACACATCCTGTCATAACATAACACCATCATGATTATAGTGAAGACCAGGACCATTCATCCTGTCATAACATAACACCATCATGATTATAGTGAGGACCAGGACCATTCATCCTGTCATAACATAACACCAACATGATTATAGTGAGACCAGGACCATTCATCCTGTCATAACATAACACCAACATGATTATAGTGAGACCAGGACCATTCATCCTGTCATAACATGACACCATAATGATTATAGTGAGACCAGGACCACACATCCTGTCATAACATAACACCATCATGATTATAGTGAAGACCAGGACCATTCATCCTGTCATAACATTACACCATTATGATTATAGTGAGACCAGGACCATTCATCCTGTCATAACATAACACCAACATGATTATAGTGAGACCAGGACCATTCATCCTGTCATAACATGACACCATAATGATTATAGTGAGACCAGGACCACACATCCTGTCATAACATAACACCATCATGATTATAGTGAAGACCAGGACCATTCATCCTGTCATAACATAACACCATCATGATTATAGTGAGGACCAGGACCATTCATCCTGTCATAACATAACACCATTATGATTATAGTGAGACCAGGAACATTCATCCTGTCATAACATAACACCAACATGATTATAGTGAGGACCAGGACCATTCATCCTGTCATAACATAACACCATTATGATTATAGTGAGACCAGCAACATTCATCCTGTCATAACATAACACCAACATGATTATAGTGAGACCAGGACCATTCATCCTGTCATAACATAACACCATAACACCATCATGATTTTAGTGAGACCAGGACCATTCATCCTGTCATAACATAACACCATAACACCATCATGATTATAGTGAGGACCAGGACCATTCATCCTGTCATAACATAACACCATAACACCATCATGATTATAGTGAGACCAGGACCATTCATCCTGTCATAACATAACACCATAACACCATCATGATTATAGTGAGGACCAGGACCATTCATCCTGTCATAACATAACACCATCATGATTATAGTGAGACCAGGACCATTCATCCTGTCATAACATAACACCATAACACCATCATGATTATAGTGAGGACCAGGACCATTCATCCTGTCATAACATAACACCATCATGATTATAGTGAGACCAGGACCATTCATCCTGTCATAACATAACACCAACATGATTATAGTGAGACCAGGACCATTCATCCTGTCATAACATAACACCATAACACCATCATGATTATTGTGAGACCAGGACCATTCATCCTGTCATAACATAACACCATCATGATTATAGTGAGACCAGGACCATACATCCTGTCATAACATTACACCATCATGATTATAGTGAGACCAGGACCATTCATCCTGTCATAACATTACACCATTATGATTATAGTGAGACCAGGACCATTCATCCTGTCATAACATAACACCATAACACCATCATGATTATTGTGAGACCAGGACCATTCATCCTGTCATAACATTACACCATCATGATTATAGTGAGACCAGGACCACTCATCCTGTCATAACATAACACCATCATGATTATAGTGAGACCAGGACCATTCATCCTGTCATAACATGACACCATAATGATTATAGTGAGACCAGGACCACACATCCTGTCATAACATAACACCATCATGATTATAGTGAAGACCAGGACCATTCATCCTGTCATAACATAACACCATTATGATTATAGTGAGACCAGGAACATTCATCCTGTCATAACATAACACCATCATGATTATAGTGAGGACCAGGACCATTCATCCTGTCATAACATAACACCATAACACCATCATGATTATCGTGAAGACCAGGACCATTCATCCTGTCATAACATAACACCATCATGATTTTAGTGAGGACCAGGACCATACATACTGTCATAACATAACACCATAACACCATCATGATTATAGTGAGGACCAGGACCATTCATCCTGTCATAACATAACACCATCATGATTATAGTGAGACCAGGACCACTCATCCTGTCATAACATAACACCATAACCCCATCATGATTATAGTGAGGACCAGGACCATTCATCCTGTCATAACATAACACCATCATGATTATTGTGAGACCAGGACCATTCATCCTGTCATAACATAACACCATCATGATTTTAGTGAGACCATGACCATTCATCCTGTCATAACATAACACCATTATGATTATAGTGAGACCAGGACCACTCATCCTGTCATAACATAACACCATCATGATTATAGTGAGGACCAGGACCATTCATCCTGTCATAACATAATAATAATAATATAATAATATCACCATCATGATTATTGTGAGACCAGGACCATTCATCCTGTCATAACATAACACCATCATGATTTTAGTGAGACCATGACCATTCATCCTGTCATAACATAACACCATTATGATTTTAGTGAGACCATGACCATTCATCCTGTCATAACATAACACCATTATGATTATAGTGAGACCAGGACCACTCATCCTGTCATAACATAACCCCATCATGATTATAGTGAGGACCAGGACCATTCATCCTGTCATAACATAACACCATCATGATTATTGTGAGACCAGGACCATTCATCAAGTCATAACATAACACCATCATGATTATTGTGAGACCAGGACCATTCATCCTGTCATAACATAACACCAACATGATTATAGTGAGACCAGGACCATTCATCCTGTCATAACATGACACCATAATGATTATAGTGACACCAGGACCATTCATCCTGTCATAACATAACACCAACATGATTATAGTGACACCAGGACCATTCATCCTGTCATAACATAACACCATCATGATTATAGTGAGACCAGGACCACTCATCCTGTCATAACATAACACCATCATGATTATAGTGACACCAGGACCATTCATCCTGTCATAACATAACACCAACATGATTATAGTGACACCAGGACCATTCATCCTGTCATAACATAACACCAACATGATTATAGTGAGACCAGGACCATTCATCCTGTCATAACATAACACCAACATGATTATAGTGAGACCAGGACTATTCATCCTGTCATAACATGACACCATAACACCATCATGATTATTGTGAGACCAGGACCATTCATCCTGTCATAACATAACACCATCATGATTATAGTGAGACCAGGACCATACATCCTGTCATAACATAACACCATCATGATTATAGTGAGACCAGGACCATTCATCCTGTCATAACATAACACCAACATGATTATAGTGAGACCAGGACCATTCATCCTGTCATAACATAACACCATAACACCATCATGATTATTGTGAGACCAGGACCATTCATCCTGTCATAACATAACACCATCATGATTATAGTGAGACCAGGACCATACATCCTGTCATAACATTACACCATCATGATTATAGTGAGACCAGGACCATTCATCCTGTCATAACATTACACCATTATGATTATAGTGAGACCAGGACCATTCATCCTGTCATAACATAACACCAACATGATTATAGTGAGACCAGGACCATTCATCCTGTCATAACATGACACCATAATGATTATAGTGAGACCAGGACCACACATCCTGTCATAACATAACACCATCATGATTATAGTGAAGACCAGGACCATTCATCCTGTCATAACATAACACCATTATGATTATAGTGAGACCAGGAACATTCATCCTGTCATAACATAACACCATCATGATTATAGTGAGGACCAGGACCATTCATCCTGTCATAACATAACACCATAACACCATCATGATTATCGTGAAGACCAGGACCATTCATCCTGTCATAACATAACACCATCATGATTTTAGTGAGGACCAGGACCATACATACTGTCATAACATAATACCATAACACCATCATGATTATAGTGAGGACCAGGACCATTCATCCTGTCATAACATAACACCATCATTATTATAGTGAGACCAGGACCACTCATCCTGTCATAACATAACACCATAACCCCATCATGATTATAGTGAGGACCAGGACCATTCATCCTGTCATAACATAACACCATCATGATTATTGTGAGACCAGGACCATTCATCCTGTCATAACATAACACCATCATGATTTTAGTGAGACCATGACCATTCATCCTGTCATAACATAACACCATTATGATTATAGTGAGACCAGGACCACTCATCCTGTCATAACATAACACCATCATGATTATAGTGAGGACCAGGACCATTCATCCTGTCATAACATAACACCATCATGATTATTGTGAGACCAGGACCATTCATCCTGTCATAACATAACACCATCATGATTTTAGTGAGACCATGACCATTCATCCTGTCATAACATAACACCATTATGATTTTAGTGAGACCATGACCATTCATCCTGTCATAACATAACACCATTGTGATTATAGTGAGACCAGGACCACTCATCCTGTCATAACATAACCCCATCATGATTATAGTGAGGACCAGGACCATTCATCCTGTCATAACATAACACCATCATGATTATTGTGAGACCAGGACCATTCATCAAGTCATAACATAACACCATCATGATTATTGTGAGACCAGGACCATTCATCCTGTCATAACATAACACCAACATGATTATAGTGAGACCAGGACCATTCATCCTGTCATAACATGACACCATAATGATTATAGTGACACCAGGACCATTCATCCTGTCATAACATAACACCAACATGATTATAGTGACACCAGGACCACTCATCCTGTCATAACATAACACCATCATGATTATAGTGAGACCAGGACCACTCATCCTGTCATAACATAACACCATCATGATTATAGTGACACCAGGACCATTCATCCTGTCATAACATAACACCAACATGATTATAGTGACACCAGG
>NC_068424.1:18196501-18229001 GCF_023373465.1 Oncorhynchus keta | reverse complement strand
GAGAGAGGGAGAGACTGAAGCGGAGAGAGGGAGAGACTGGAGCAGAGAGAGGGAGAAACTGGAGCAGAGAGAGGGAGAGACTGGAGCAGAGAGAGGGAGAGACTGGAGCGGAGAGAGGGAGAGACTGAAGCGGAGAGAGGGAGAGACTGGAGCGGAGAGAGGGAGAGACTGGAGCGGAGAGAGGGAGAGACTGGAGCGGAGAGAGGGAGAGACTGGAGCGGAGAGAGGGAGAGACTGGAGCGGACAGAGACTGGAGCGGAGAGAGGGAGAGACTGGAGCGGAAAGAGGGAGAGACTGGAGAGGAGAGAGGGAGAGACTGGAGCGGAGAGAGGGAGAGACTGGAGCGGACAGAGACTGGAGCGGAGAGAGGGAGAGACTGGAGCGGAGAGAGGGAGAGACTGGAGCGGAGAGAGGAAGAGACTGGAGCGGAGAGAGGGAGAGACTGGAACGGACAGAGACTGGAGCGGAGAGAGGGAGAGACTGGAGCGGAGAGAGGGAGAGACTGGAGCGGAGAGAGGGAGAGACTGGAGGGGAGAGAGGGAGAGACTGGAGCGGAGAGAGGGAGAGACTGGAGCAGAGAGAGGGAGAGACTTGAGCAGAGAGAGGGAGAGACTGGAGCAGAGAGAGGGAGAGACTGGAGCGGAGAGAGGGAGAGACTGGAGCGGAGAGAGGGAGAGACTGGAGTGGAGAGAGGGAGAGACTGAAGCGGAGAGAGGGAGAGACTGGAGCAGAGAGAGGGAGAAACTGGAGCAGAGAGAGGGAGAGACTGGAGCAGAGAGAGGGAGAGACTGGAGCGGAGAGAGGGAGAGACTGAAGCGGAGAGAGGGAGAGACTGGAGCGGAGAGAGGGAGAGACTGGAGCGGAGAGAGGGAGAGACTGGAGCGGAGAGAGGGAGAGACTGGAGCGGAGAGAGGGAGAGACTGGAACGGAGAGAGGGAGAGACTGTAGCGGAGAGAGGGAGAGACTGGAGCGGAGAGAGGGAGAGACTGGAGTGGAGAGAGGGAGAGACTGGAGCGGAGAGAGGGAGAGACTGGAGCGGAGAGAGGGAGAGATTGGAGCGGACAGAGGGAGAGACTGAAGCAGAGAGAGGGAGAGACTGGAGCGGAGAGACTGGAGCGGACAGAGAGGGAGAGACTGGAACGGAGAGAGGGAGAGACTGGAGTGGAGGGAGGGAGAGACTTGAGCAGAGAGAGGGAGAGACTGGAGCAGAGAGAGGGAGAGACTGGAGCGGAGAGAGGGAGAGACTGGAGCGGAGAGAGGGAGAGACTGAAGCGGAGAGAGGGAGAAACTGGAGCGGAGAGAGGGAGAGACTGGAGCGGAGAGAGGGAGAGACTGGAGCGGAGAGGGGGAGAGACTGGAGCGGAGAGAGGGAGAGACTGGAGCGGAGAGAGAGAGAGACTGGAACGGAGAGAGGGAGAGACTGTAGCAGAGAGAGGGAGAGACTGGAGCGGAGAGAGGGAGAGACTGGAGCGGAGAGAGGGAGAGACTGGAGTGGAGAGAGGGAGAGACTGGAGTGGAGAGAGGGAGAGACTGGAGTGGACAGAGACTTGAGCGGAGAGAGGGAGAGACTGGAGTGGAGAGAGGGAGAGACTGGAGCGGAGAGAGGGAGTGACTGGAGTGGAGAGAGGGAGAGACTGGAGTGGAGAGGGGGAGAGACTGGAGCAGAGAGAGGGAGAGACTGGAGCGGACAGAGACTGGAGCGGAGAGAGGGAGAGACTGGAGGGGAGAGAGGGAGAGACTGGAGGGGAGAGAGGGAGAGACTGGAGCGGAGAGAGGGAGAGACTGGAGCAGAGAGAGGGAGAGACTTGAGCGGACAGAGACTGGAGCGGAGAGAGGGAGAGACTGGAGGTGAGAGAGGGAGAGACTGGAGGGGAGAGAGGGAGAGACTGGAGTGGAGAGAGGGAGAGACTGGAAGGGAGAGAGGGAGAGACTGGAGCGGAGAGAGGGAGAGTGGAGGGGAGAGAGGGAGAGACTGGAGGGGAGAGAGGGAGAGCCGGTAGCGGAGAGAGGGAGAGACTGGAGCGGAGAGAGGGAGAGACTGGAGCGGAGAGAGGGAGAGACTGGAGCGGAGAGAGGGAGAGACTGGAGCAGAGAGAGGGAGAGACTGGAGTGGAGAGAGGGAGAGACTGGAGGGGAGAGAGGGAGAGACTGGAGTGGAGAGAGGGAGAGACTGGAGGGGAGAGAGGGAAAGACTGGAGTGGAGAGAGGGAGAGACTGGAGCAGAGAGAGGGAGAGACTGGAGCGGAGAGGGGGAGAGACTGGAGCAGAGAGAGGGAGAGAGGGAGAGACTGGAGCGGAGAGAGGGAGAGACTGTAGCGGAGAGAGGGAGAGACTGGAGGGGAGAGAGGGAGAGACTGGAGGGGCGAGAGGGAGAGACTGGAGGGGAGAGAGGGAGAGACTGGAGTGGAGAGAGGGAGAGACTGGAGGGGCGAGAGGGAGAGACTGGAGGGGAGAGAGGGAGAGACTGGAGGGGAGAGAGGGAGAGACTGGAGCGGAGAGAGGGAGAGACTGGAGTGGAGAGAGGGAGAGACTGGAGCAGAGAGAGGGAGAGACTGGAGTGGAGAGAGGGAGAGACTGGAGGGGAGAGAGGGAAAGACTGGAGTGGAGAGAGGGAGAGACTGGAGCAGAGAGAGGGAGAGACTGGAGCGGAGAGGGGGAGAGACTGGAGCAGAGAGAGGGAGAGACTGGAGTGGAGAGAGGGAGAGACTGGAGCGGAGAGAGGGAGAGACTGTAGCGGAGAGAGGGAGAGACTGGAGGGGCGAGAGGGAGAGACTGGAGGGGAGAGAGGGAGAGACTGGAGCGGAGAGAGGGAGAGACTGGAGTGGAGAGAGGGAGAGACTGGAGTGGAGAGAGGGAGAGACTGGAGCAGAGAGAGGGAGAGACTGAAGCAGAGAGAGGGAGAGACTGGAGCAGAGAGAGGGAGAGACTGGAGTGGAGAGAGGGAGGGACTGGAGTGGAGAGAGGGAGAGACTGGAGCAGAGAGAGGGAGAGACTGGAGTGGAGAGAGGGAGAGACTGGAGTGGAGAGAGGTAGGGACTGGAGCGGAGAGAGGGAGAGACTGGAGCAGAGAGAGGGAGAGACTGGAGTGGAGAGAGGGAGAGACTGGAGTGGAGAGAGGGAGAGACTGGAGTGGAGAGAGGGAGAGACTGGAGTGGAGAGAGGGAGAGACTGGAGCAGAGAGACGGAGAGACTGGATAACCTTTCACTACAGTGGGTTAAATCAGGGTCACACAGAGTGTTTCTTGGTAGTCTTGAACAAATCTACTTTAAAACAAATGTTTCCACCTCGCACACATGGTTATGGGCTTAAAAAAGAAGACATCTGTAGCATGTCAGATATAGATTTGAAATATAGTATTCAAGTTTGAGTTTGCATCCCCTTATTACACTTGATATTCATCACAGAAGACTGAAATATAACAAAAACGTTTGACATAGAAACACTGGATTTTCGTCATAAAAAAAAATCTTTATGAATTATGAAATTAATGAAAAATGTTAATGATATTCCACCCATGAGGCCAAAGAGGGCACTTTTGGTCATTGACTGCAGGAAAGGGCTACAGACTCATTAGTGTTGATTGAAACGACGGATCACAGGGCCAAGTCATCTCCCTGAGCTTTAATGCAGTTAAATATGAATTTGTGCCAACTAACCTCATCGAATCTTATTAACACAATTGTCAGTTTTGGGCGGAGCCTACTTGAACAAAGGCCAGGACAACATGCTAAAACAGAATAAATATCTGGATTATGGTTATTTGAGGTTGATTTTTACGTTGATCCTCGTCCTTAAATACGGTCACTGTCAGTATCCTAAAACACCTTTATTTTAATAGAGACAAAATCACTTTTTTTCTCTTGAAAGACTGTTTCATTAGATGCATTGTCTCTATTCTAAGTGTTTCTATACATTATCCCTGAATGAACAACAGCCCATTTAAAGCCATGTTCTGCTCCATGAAGATTGTTCACAATGCTTAGGCATCCATGAAAACACAACCAATACGCATTTTGTTTCACTTGTGTTCACGGCTCGTAGACACATTTACTCTGACTTAACTCCACGGAGTCACTGGGATACTCCACACTAACAAGGATTATAATACGGACAGTCGGTCCAAATAAGGGACAGACAGTCAGCAGCTTAATAAATAAGGAGTTGTTGTGGTATTGTTCTGTGTTTAGTCATCACGGTATGCTGTTATGGAAGTGCTTATGGTTCCAGGACAATGATGTTAGATAGAACAAGAGAACACCACACGATCAACTCCAATCTCCATCTCTTAAATTGGATACGTGTGTTTGTGCTGTCTGTAAACTGTTGGAGTGGATTAAGGAGATCTGTGATCATTACACAGACAGAATACATAACAAGAACAGTTATGGTTGTGGGCTGTTTTGCCTCGACAAATGTGTTGTACGCTTTGTAATGCTTCATTCGCGTATCATTCTTAGACTGTAATGTACTGTACATCGCTGAGCTTCTAGGCTTTATCTAGTGCCGCTTCTCAGCATAACACAACTTCCTTTTAAACTTCTGTTTAAGTACTTTTGTTTTTTTCGTTTCGCATGCAGACTATAAATGACAATAGGAGTCCAATCCTACTTTGACTCAGACGCCATTTCCAGAAAATAATTAGTTCTAAGCAGTGTCGCAAAATCAGCTTTAGAAAAACGTCCATCCAGTACAGACAGTACAGTGTAGTAGGATGTCCGCCTGTTTGTGTGGGCAGTCTGAGCTGTCAAGAGGCTGAGTAGAATCCTGTTTATTAGACTGATTGAGAGAGCAGGCCTCTGCAGCAGGACCCACAACCTAAGGGAGAAAAGGGACACATTCATACAACTGAGTTGACACATTTAGTTGGCCAGCCCTTCGTTAACTCAATTCACTTCTGTTTTTGTCAGCTTTGTAACCCCACAGTCCTGTACTGGGGAGAAAAATACCAGATATCACTGGAGGCTACAAAAACAATGCACATACACAATCAAATCTTTGAACTCTTCCTATGATTCATCATTAATTATAAAAGTCCCTTAAGCGCGGGTGTTTTTGACCCCCAGAAAGCCTGAATAAGTACACCATTAATTACAATCACAATTGCTGTCAATAAATGAATCCAACAAATGGCGAAATGAATCCAACAATAACACAATACATTTTAGATGAGTTTTAGAGCAACAATACATGATCTTCTAGATTAATACAGTATAGTATAAAATTGGCATTTGTGTATAAATTACTATGTCAGTGAACAGACACAGTGTGATAAGCAGACTGCTTTAGAGAAACACAGAAATAAATCCCATTGCTGGTCTATCTTTACAGAAGGAGGTGTGGTTGACAGTGCTATGTGCTGTAGTCAGCTGAGTAGTCTGATGTCTGTCTGTCTGTCTGTCTGTCTGTCTGTCTGTCTGTCTGTCTGTCTGTCTGTCTGTCTGTCTGTCTGTCTGTCTGTCTGTCTGTCTGTCTGTCTGTCTGTCTGTCTGTCTGTCTGTCTGTCTGTCTGTCTGTCTGTCTGTCTGTCTGTCTGTCTGTCTGTCTGTCTGTCTGTCTGTCTGTCTGTGGTACGTATAGGAAGCCTGCCCATGTAGCATGAAGGCTGAATGTGGTATGTATAGGAACACTGCCCATGTAGCATGAAGGCTGAATGTGTACGTATAGGAAGCCTGCCCATGTAGCATGAAGGCTGAATGTGGTATGTATAGGAACACTGCCCATGTAGCATGAAGGCTGAATGTGGTACGTATAGGAACACTGCCCATGTAGCATGAAGGCTGAATGTGGTACGTATAGGAAGCCTGCCCATGTAGCATGAAGGCTGAATGTGGTACGTATAGGAACACTGCCCATGTAGCATGAAGGCTGAATGTGGTACGTATAGGAAGCCTGCCCATGTAGCATGAAGGCTGAATGTGGTACGTATAGGAACACTGCCCATGTAGCATGAAGGCTGAATGTGGTACGTAAAGGAAGCCTGCCCATGTAGCATGAAGGCTGAATATGGTACGTATAGGAAGCATGCCCATATAGCATGCAGGCTGAATGTGGTACGTATAGGAACACTGCCCATGTAGCATGAAGGCTGAATGTGGTACGTATAGGAAGCCTGCCCATGTAGCATGAAGGCTGAATGTGGTACGTATAGGAACACTGCCCATGTAGCATGAAGGCTGAATGTGGTATGTATAGGAACACTGCCCATGTAGCATGAAGGCTGAATGTGGTACGTATAGGAACACTGCCCATGTAGCATGAAGGCTGAATGTGGTACGTAAAGGAAGCCTGCCCATGTAGCATGAAGGCTGAATATGGTATGTATAGGAAGCATGCCCAAGTAGCATGCAGGCTGAATGTGGTACGTATAGGAACACTGCCCATGTAGCATGAAGGCTGAATGTGGTACGTATAGGAACACTGCCCATGTAGCATGAAGGCTGAATGTGGTACGTATAGGAAGCCTGCCCATGTAGCATGAAGGCTGAATGTGGTACGTATAGGAACACTGCCCATGTAGCATGAAGGCTGAATGTGTTACATATAGGAAGCCTGCCCATGTAGCATGAAGGCTGAATGTGGTACGTATAGGAAGCCTGCCCATGTAGCATGAAGACTGAATGTGGTACGTATAGGAAGCCTGCCCATATAGCATGAAGGCTGAATGTGGTACGTATAGGAAGCCTGCCCATGTAGCACGAAGGCTGAATGTGGTACTTATAGGAAGCCTGCCCATGTAGCATGAAGGCTGAATGTGGTACGTATAGGAAGCCTGCCCATGTAGCATGAAGGCTGAATGTGGTACGTATAGGAAGCCTGCCCATGTAGCATGAAGGCTGAATGTGGTACGTATAGGAAGCCTGCCCATGTAGCATGAAGGCTGAATGTGGTACGTATAGGAACACTGCCCATGTAGCATGAAGGCTGAATGTGGTACGTATAGCAACACTGCCCATGTAGCATGAAGGCTGAATGTGGTACGTATAGGAAGCCTGCCCATGAAGCATGAAGGCTGAATGTGGTACGTATAGGAACACTGCCCATGTAGCATGAAGGCTGAATGTGGCACGTGTATAGGAACACTGCCCATGTAGCATGAAGGCTGAATGTGGTACGTATAGGAACACTGCCCATGTAGCATGAAGGCTGAATGTGGTACGTATAGGAAGCCTGCCCATGTAGCATGAAGGCTGAATGTGGTACGTATAGGAACACTGCCCATGTAACATGAAGGCTGAATGTGGTATGTATAGGAACACTGCCCATGTAGCATGAAGGCTGAATGTGGTACGTATAAGAAGCCCGCCCATGTAGCATGAAGGCTGAATGTGGTACGTATAGGAACACTGCCCATGTAGCATGAAGGCTGAATGTGGTACGTATAGGAACACTGCCCATGTAGCATGAAGGCTGAATGTGGTACGTATAGGAAGCCTGCCCATGTAGCATGAAGGCTGAATGTGGTACGTATAGGAAGCCTGCCCATGTAGCATGAAGGCTGAATGTGGTACGTATAGGAAGCCTGCCCATGTAGCATGAAGGCTGAATGTGGTACGTATAGGAAGCCTGCCCATGTAGCATGAAGGCTGAATGTGGTACGTAAGGAAGCCTGCCCATGTAGCATGAAGGCTGAATGTGGTACGTATAGGAAGCCTGCCCATGTAGCATGAAGGCTGAATGTGGTACGTATAGGAAGCCTGCCCATGTAGCATGAAGGCTGAATGTGGTACGTATAGGAACACTGCCCATGTAGCATGAAGGCTGAATGTGGTACGTATAGGAACACTGCCCATGTAGCATGAAGGCTGAATGTGGTACGTATAGGAAGCCTGCCCATGTAGCATGAAGGCTGAATGTGGTACGTAAAGGAAGCCTGCCCATGTAGCATGAAGGCTGAATGTGGTACGTATAGGAAGCCTGCCCATGTAGCATGAAGGCTGAATGTGGTACGTATAGGAAGCCTGCCCATGTAGCATGAAGGCTGAATGTGGTACGTATAGGAACACTGCCCATGTAGCATGAAGGCTGAATGTGGTACGTATAGGAAGCCTGCCCATGTAGCATGAAGGCTGAATGTGGTACGTATAGGAAGCCTGCCCATGTAGCATGAAGGCTGAATGTGGTACGTATAGGAAGCCTGCCCATATAGCATGAAGGCTGAATGTGGTACGTATAGGAAGCCTGCCCATGTAGCACGAAGGCTGAATGTGGTACTTATAGGAAGCCTGCCCATGTAGCATGAAGGCTGAATGTGGTACGTATAGGAAGCCTGCCCATGTAGCATGAAGGCTGAATGTGGTACGTATAGGAAGCCTGCCCATGTAGCATGAAGGCTGAATGTGGTACGTATAGGAACACTGCCCATGTAACATGAAGGCTGAATGTGGTACGTATAGGAACACTGCCCATGTAGCATGAAGGCTGAATGTGGTACGTATAAGAAGCCTGCCCATGTAGCATGAAGGCTGAATGTGGTACGTATAGGAACACTGCCCATGTAGCATGAAGGCTGAATGTGGTACGTATAGGAACACTGCCCATGTAGCATGAAGGCTGAATGTGGTACGTATAGGAAGCCTGCCCATGTAGCATGAAGGCTGAATGTGGTACGTATAGGAAGCCTGCCCATGTAGCATGAAGGCTGAATGTGGTACGTATAGGAAGCCTGCCCATGTAGCATGAAGGCTGAATGTGGTACGTATAGGAAGCCTGCCCATGTAGCATGAAGGCTGAATGTGGTACGTAAAGGAAGCCTGCCCATGTAGCATGAAGGCTGAATGTGGTACGTATAGGAAGCCTGCCCATGTAGCATGAAGGCTGAATGTGGTACGTATAGGAAGCCTGCCCATGTAGCATGAAGGCTGAATGTGGTACGTATAGGAACACTGCCCATGTAGCATGAAGGCTGAATGTGGTACGTATAGGAACACTGCCCATGTAGCATGAAGGCTGAATGTGGTACGTATAGGAAGCCTGCCCATGTAGCATGAAGGCTGAATGTGGTACGTAAGGAAGCCTGCCCATGTAGCATGAAGGCTGAATGTGGTACGTATAGGAAGCCTGCCCATGTAGCATGAAGGCTGAATGTGGTACGTATAGGAAGCCTGCCCATGTAGCATGAAGGCTGAATGTGGTACGTATAGGAACACTGCCCATGTAGCATGAAGGCTGAATGTGGTACGTATAGGAACACTGCCCATGTAGCATGAAGGCTGAATGTGGTACGTATAGGAAGCCTGCCCATGTAGCATGAAGGCTGAATGTGGTACGTATAGGAACACTGGCCATGTAGCATGAAGGCTGAATGTGGTACGTATAGGAACACTGCCCATGTAGCATGAAGGCTGAATGTGGTACGTATAGGAAGCCTGCCCATGTAGCATGAAGGCTGAATGTGGTACGTATAGGAACACTGCCCATGTAACATGAAGGCTGAATGTGGTACGTATAGGAACACTGCCCATGTAGCATGAAGGCTGAATGTGGTACGTATAAGAAGCCCGCCCATGTAGCATGAAGGCTGAATGTGGTACGTATAGGAACACTGCCCATGTAGCATGAAGGCTGAATGTGGTACGTATAGGAACACTGCCCATGTAGCATGAAGGCTGAATGTGGTACGTATAGGAAGCCTGCCCATGTAGCATGAAGGCTGAATGTGGTACGTATAGGAAGCCTGCCCATGTAGCATGAAGGCTGAATGTGGTACGTATAGGAAGCCTGCCCATGTAGCATGAAGGCTGAATGTGGTACGTATAGGAAGCCTGCCCATGTAGCATGAAGGCTGAATGTGGTACGTAAAGGAAGCCTGCCCATGTAGCATGAAGGCTGAATGTGGTACGTATAGGAAGCCTGCCCATGTAGCAGGAAGGCTGAATGTGGTACGTATAGGAAGCCTGCCCATGTAGCATGAAGGCTGAATGTGGTACGTATAGGAACACTGCCCATGTAGCATGAAGGCTGAATGTGGTACGTATAGGAACACTGCCCATGTAGCATGAAGGCTGAATGTGGTACGTATAGGAAGCCTGCCCATGTAGCATGAAGGCTGAATGTGGTACGTATAGGAACACTGCCCATGTAGCATGAAGGCTGAATGTGGTACGTATAGGAAGCCTGCCCATGTAGCATGAAGGCTGAATATGGTACGTATAGGAAGCATGCCCATGTAGAATGCAGGCTGAATGTGGTACGTATAGGAAGCATGCCCATGTAGCATGAAGGCTGAATGTGGTATGTATAGGAACACTGCCCATGTAGCATGAAGGCTGAATGTGGTACGTATAGGAAGCCTGCCCATGTAGCATGAAGGCTGAATGTGGTACGTATAGGAACACTGCCCATGTAGCATGAAGGCTGAATGTGGTACGTATAGGAAGCCTGCCCATGTAGCATGAAGGCTGAATGTGGTACGTATAGGAACACTGGCCATGTAGCATGAAGGCTGAATGTGGTACGTATAGGAACACTGCCCATGTAGCATGAAGGCTGAATGTGGTACGTATAGGAAGCCTGCCCATGTAGCATGAAGGCTGAATGTGGTACGTATAGGAACACTGCCCATGTAGCATGAAGGCTGAATGTGGTACGTATAGGAAGCCTGCCCATGTAGCATGAAGGCTGAATGTGGTACGTATAGGAAGCCTGCCCATGTAGCATGAAGGCTGAATGTGGTACGTATAGGAACACTGCCCATGTAGCATGAAGGCTGAATGTGGTACGTATAGGAAGCCTGCCCATGTAGCATGAAGGCTGAATGTGGTACGTATAGGAAGCCTGCCCATGTAGCATGAAGGCTGAATGTGGTACGTATAGGAAGCCTGCCCATGTAGCATGAAGGCTGAATGTGGTACGTATAGGAAGCCTGCCCATGTAGCATGAAGGCTGAATGTGGTACGTATAGGAACACTGCCCATGTAGCATGAAGGCTGAATGTGGTACGTATAGCAACACTGCCCATGTAGCATGAAGGCTGAATGTGGTACGTATAGGAAGCCTGCCCATGAAGCATGAAGGCTGAATGTGGTACGTATAGGAACACTGCCCATGTAGCATGAAGGCTGAATGTGGTACGTATAGGAACACTGCCCATGTAGCATGAAGGCTGAATGTGGTACGTATAGGAACACTGCCCATGTAGCATGAAGGCTGAATGTGGTACGTATAGGAAGCCTGCCCATGTAGCATGAAGGCTGAATGTGGTACGTATAGGAACACTGCCCATGTAACATGAAGGCTGAATGTGGTACGTATAGGAACACTGCCCATGTAGCATGAAGGCTGAATGTGGTACGTATAAGAAGCCCGCCCATGTAGCATGAAGGCTGAATGTGGTACGTATAGGAACACTGCCCATGTAGCATGAAGGCTGAATGTGGTACGTATAGGAACACTGCCCATGTAGCATGAAGGCTGAATGTGGTACGTATAGGAAGCCTGCCCATGTAGCATGAAGGCTGAATGTGGTACGTATAGGAAGCCTGCCCATGTAGCATGAAGGCTGAATGTGGTACGTATAGGAAGCCTGCCCATGTAGCATGAAGGCTGAATGTGGTACGTATAGGAACCTGCCCATGTAGCATGAAGGCTGAATGTGGTACGTATAGGAAGCCTGCCCATGTAGCATGAAGGCTGAATGTGGTACGTATAGGAAGCCTGCCCATGTAGCATGAAGGCTGAATGTGGTACGTATAGGAAGCCTGCCCATGTAGCATGAAGGCTGAATGTGGTACGTATAGGAACACTGCCCATGTAGCATGAAGGCTGAATGTGGTACGTATAGGAACACTGCCCATGTAGCATGAAGGCTGAATGTGGTACGTATAGGAAGCCTGCCCATGTAGCATGAAGGCTGAATGTGGTACGTAAAGGAAGCCTGCCCATGTAGCATGAAGGCTGAATGTGGTACGTATAGGAAGCCTGCCCATGTAGCATGAAGGCTGAATGTGGTACGTATAGGAAGCCTGCCCATGTAGCATGAAGGCTGAATGTGGTACGTATAGGAACACTGCCCATGTAGCATGAAGGCTGAATGTGGTACGTATAGGAACACTGCCCATGTAGCATGAAGGCTGAATGTGGTACGTATAGGAAGCCTGCCCATGTAGCATGAAGGCTGAATGTGGTACGTATAGGAACACTGGCCATGTAGCATGAAGGCTGAATGTGGTACGTATAGGAACACTGCCCATGTAGCATGAAGGCTGAATGTGGTACGTATAGGAAGCCTGCCCATGTAGCATGAAGGCTGAATGTGGTACGTATAGGAACACTGCCCATGTAACATGAAGGCTGAATGTGGTACGTATAGGAACACTGCCCATGTAGCATGAAGGCTGAATGTGGTACGTATAGAAGCCCGCCCATGTAGCATGAAGGCTGAATGTGGTACGTATAGGAACACTGCCCATGTAGCATGAAGGCTGAATGTGGTACGTATAGGAACACTGCCCATGTAGCATGAAGGCTGAATGTGGTACGTATAGGAAGCCTGCCCATGTAGCATGAAGGCTGAATGTGGTACGTATAGGAAGCCTGCCCATGTAGCATGAAGGCTGAATGTGGTACGTATAGGAAGCCTGCCCATGTAGCATGAAGGCTGAATGTGGTACGTATAGGAAGCCTGCCCATGTAGCATGAAGGCTGAATGTGGTACGTATAGGAAGCCTGCCCATGTAGCATGAAGGCTGAATGTGGTACGTATAGGAAGCCTGCCCATGTAGCATGAAGGCTGAATGTGGTACGTATAGGAAGCCTGCCCATGTAGCATGAAGGCTGAATGTGGTATAGGAAGCCTGCCCATGTAGCATGATGAATGGAACACTGCCCATGTAGCATGAAGGCTGAATGTGGTACGTATAGGAACACTGCCCATGTAGCATGAAGGCTGAATGTGGTACGTATAGGAAGCCTGCCCATGTAGCATGAAGGCTGAATGTGGTACGTATAGGAACACTGCCCATGTAGCATGAAGGCTGAATGTGGTACGTATAGGAAGCCTGCCCATGTAGCATGAAGGCTGAATGTGGTACGTATAGGAAGCCTGCCCATGTAGCATGAAGGCTGAATGTGGTACGTATAGGAAGCCTGCCCATGTAGCATGAAGGCTGAATGTGGTACGTAAAGGAAGCCTGCCCATGTAGCATGAAGGCTGAATGTGGTACGTAAAGGAAGCCTGCCCATGTAGCATGAAGGCTGAATGTGGTACGTATAGGAAGCCTGCCCATGTAGCATGAAGGCTGAATGTGGTACGTATAGGAAGCCTGCCCATGTAGCATGAAGGCTGAATGTGGTACGTATAGGAACACTGCCCATGTAGCATGAAGGCTGAATGTGGTACATATAGGAACACTGCCCATGTAGCATGAAGGCTGAATGTGGTACGTATAGGAAGCCTGCCCATGTAGCATGAAGGCTGAATGTGGTACCTATAGGAACACTGCCCATGTAGCATGAAGGCTGAATGTGGTACGTAAAGGAAGCCTGCCCATGTAGCATGAAGGCTGAATATGGTACGTATAGGAAGCATGCCCATGTAGAATGCAGGCTGAATGTGGTACGTATAGGAAGCATGCCCATGTAGCATGAAGGCTGAATGTGGTACGTATAGGAACACTGCCCATGTAGCATGAAGGCTGAATGTGGTACGTATAGGAAGCCTGCCCATGTAGCATGAAGGCTGAATGTGGTACGTATAGGAAGCCTGCCCATGTAGCATGAAGGCTGAATGTGGTACGTATAGGAACACTGCCCATGTAGCATGAAGGCTGAATGTGGTACGTATAGGAAGCCTGCCCATGTAGCATGAAGGCTGAATGTGGTACGTATAGGAAGCCTGCCCATGTAGCATGAAGGCTGAATGTGGTACGTATAGGAAGCCTGCCCATGTAGCATGAAGGCTGAATGTGGTACGTAATAGGAAGCCTGCCCATGTAGCATGAAGGCTGAATGTGGTACGTATAGGAACACTGCCCATGTAGCATGAAGGCTGAATGTGGTACGTATAGCAACACTGCCCATGTAGCATGAAGGCTGAATGTGGTACGTATAGGAAGCCTGCCCATGTAGCATGAAGGCTGAATGTGGTACGTATAGGAACACTGCCCATGTAGCATGAAGGCTGAATGTGGTACGTATAGGAACACTGCCCATGTAGCATGAAGGCTGAATGTGGTACGTATAGGAAGCCTGCCCATGTAGCATGAAGGCTGAATGTGGTACGTATAGGAACACTGCCCATGTAGCATAAAGGCTGAATGTGGTACGTAAGGAAGCCTGCCCATGTAGCATGAAGGCTGAATATGGTACATATAGGAAGCATGCCCATGTAGCATGAAGGCTGAATGTGGTACGTATAGGAAGCATGCCCATGTAGCATGAAGGCTGAATGTGGTACGTATAGGAACACTGCCCATGTAGCATGAAGGCTGAATGTGGTACGTATAGGAACACTGCCCATGTAGCATGAATGTTGAATATGGTAAGTATAGGAAGCCTGCCCATGTAGCATGAAGGTTGAATATGGTACGTATAGGAACACTGCCCATGTAGCATGAAGGCTGAATGTGGTACGTATAGGCAGCCTGCCCATGTAGCATGAAGGCTGAATGTGGTACGTATAGGAAGCCTGCCCATGTAGCATGAAGGCTGAATGTGGTACGTATAGGAAGCCTGCCCATGTAGCATGAAGGCTGAATGTGGTACGTATAGGAAGCCTGCCCATGTAGCATGAAGGCTGAATATGGTAAGTATAGGAAGCCTGCCCATGTAGCATGAAGGTTGAATATGGTACGTATAGGAACACTGCCCATGTAGCATGAAGGCTGAATGTGGTACGTATAGGCAGCCTGCCCATGTAGCATGAAGGCTGAATGTGGTACGTATAGGAAGCCTGCCCATGTAGCATGAAGGCTGAATGTGGTACGTATAGGAAGCCTGCCCATGTAGCATGAAGGCTGAATGTGGTATGTATAGGAACACTGCCCATGTAGCATGAAGGCTGAATGTGGTACGTATAGGAAGCCTGCCCATGTAGCATGAAGGCTGAATGTGGTACCTATAGGAACACTGCCCATGTAGCATGAAGGCTGAATGTGGTACGTAAAGGAAGCCTGCCCATGTAGCATGAAGGCTGAATATGGTACGTATAGGAAGCATGCCCATGTAGAATGCAGGCTGAATGTGGTACGTATAGGAAGCATGCCCATGTAGCATGAAGGCTGAATGTGGTACGTATAGGAACACTGCCCATGTAGCATGAAGGCTGAATGTGGTACGTATAGGAAGCCTGCCCATGTAGCATGAAGGCTGAATGTGGTACGTATAGGAAGCCTGCCCATGTAGCATGAAGGCTGAATGTGGTACGTATAGGAACACTGCCCATGTAGCATGAAGGCTGAATGTGGTACGTATAGGAAGCCTGCCCATGTAGCATGAAGGCTGAATGTGGTACGTATAGGAAGCCTGCCCATGTAGCATGAAGGCTGAATGTGGTACGTATAGGAAGCCTGCCCATGTAGCATGAAGGCTGAATGTGGTACGTAATAGGAAGCCTGCCCATGTAGCATGAAGGCTGAATGTGGTACGTATAGGAACACTGCCCATGTAGCATGAAGGCTGAATGTGGTACGTATAGCAACACTGCCCATGTAGCATGAAGGCTGAATGTGGTACGTATAGGAAGCCTGCCCATGTAGCATGAAGGCTGAATGTGGTACGTATAGGAACACTGCCCATGTAGCATGAAGGCTGAATGTGGTACGTATAGGAACACTGCCCATGTAGCATGAAGGCTGAATGTGGTACGTATAGGAAGCCTGCCCATGTAGCATGAAGGCTGAATGTGGTACGTATAGGAACACTGCCCATGTAGCATAAAGGCTGAATGTGGTACGTAAAGGAAGCCTGCCCATGTAGCATGAAGGCTGAATATGGTACATATAGGAAGCATGCCCATGTAGCATGAAGGCTGAATGTGGTACGTATAGGAAGCATGCCCATGTAGCATGAAGGCTGAATGTGGTACGTATAGGAACACTGCCCATGTAGCATGAAGGCTGAATGTGGTACGTATAGGAACACTGCCCATGTAGCATGAATGTTGAATATGGTAAGTATAGGAAGCCTGCCCATGTAGCATGAAGGTTGAATATGGTACGTATAGGAACACTGCCCATGTAGCATGAAGGCTGAATGTGGTACGTATAGGCAGCCTGCCCATGTAGCATGAAGGCTGAATGTGGTACGTATAGGAAGCCTGCCCATGTAGCATGAAGGCTGAATGTGGTACGTATAGGAAGCCTGCCCATGTAGCATGAAGGCTGAATGTGGTACGTATAGGCAGCCTGCCCATGTAGCATGAAGGCTGAATGTGGTACGTATAGGAAGCATGCCCATGTAGCATGAAGGCTGAATGTGGTACGTATAGGAAGCCTGCCCATGTAGCATGAAGGCTGAATGTGGTACGTATAGGAAGCCTGCCCATGTAGCATGAAGGCTGAATATGGTAAGTATAGGAAGCCTGCCCATGTAGCATGAAGGTTGAATATGGTACGTATAGGAACACTGCCCATGTAGCATGAAGGCTGAATGTGGTACGTATAGGCAGCCTGCCCATGTAGCATGAAGGCTGAATGTGGTACGTATAGGAAGCCTGCCCATGTAGCATGAAGGCTGAATGTGGTACGTATAGGAAGCCTGCCCATGTAGCATGAAGGCTGAATGTGGTACGTATAGGAAGCCTGCCCATGTAGCATGAAGGCTGAATGTGGTACGTATAGGAAGCCTGCCCATGTAGCATGAAGGCTGAATGTGGTACGTATAGGAAGCCTGCCCATGTAGCATGAAGGCTGAATGTGGTACGTATAGGAAGCCTGCCCATGTAGCATGAAGGCTGAATGTGGTACGTATAGGAAGCCTGCCCATGTAGCATGAAGGCTGAATGTGGTACGTATAGGCAGCCTGCCCATGTAGCATGAAGGCTGAATGTGGTACGTATAGGAAGCATGCCCATGTAGCATGAAGGCTGAATGTGGTACGTATAGGAAGCCTGCCCATGTAGCATGAAGGCTGAATGTGGTACGTATAGGAAGCCTGCCCATGTAGCATGAAGGCTGAATATGGTAAGTATAGGAAGCCTGCCCATGTAGCATGAAGGTTGAATATGGTACGTATAGGAACACTGCCCATGTAGCATGAAGGCTGAATGTGGTACGTATAGGCAGCCTGCCCATGTAGCATGAAGGCTGAATGTGGTACGTATAGGAAGCCTGCCCATGTAGCATGAAGGCTGAATGTGGTACGTATAGGAAGCCTGCCCATGTAGCATGAAGGCTGAATGTGGTACGTATAGGAAGCCTGCCCATGTAGCATGAAGGCTGAATGTGGTACGTATAGGAAGCCTGCCCATGTAGCATGAAGGCTGAATGTGGTACGTATAGGAAGCCTGCCCATGTAGCATGAAGGCTGAATGTGGTACGTATAGGAAGCCTGCCCATGTAGCATGAAGGCTGAATGTGGTACGTATAGGAAGCCTGCCCATGTAGCATGAAGGCTGAATGTGGTACGTATAGGAAGCCTGCCCATGTAGCATGAAGGCTGAATGTGGTACGTATAGGAAGCCTGCCCATGTAGCATGAAGGCTGAATGTGGTACGTATAGGAAGCCTGCCCATGTAGCATGAAGGCTGAATGTGGTACGTATAGGAAGCCTGCCCATGTAGCATGAAGGCTGAATGTGGTACGTAAAGGAAGCCTGCCCATGTAGCATGAAGGCTGAATGTGGTACGTATAGGAAGCCTGCCCATGTAGCATGAAGGCTGAATGTGGTACGTATAGGAAGCATGCCCATGTAGCATGAAGGCTGAATGTGGTACGTATAGGAAGCATGCCCATGTAGCATGAAGGCTGAATGTGGTACGTATAGGAAGCCTGCCCATGTAGCATGAAGGCTGAATGTGGTACGTATAGGAAGCCTGCCCATGTAGCATGAAGGCTGAATGTGGTACGTATAGGAAGCCTGCCCATGTAGCATGAAGGCTGAATGTGGTACGTATAGGAAGCATGCCCATGTAGCATGAAGGCTGAATGTGGTACGTATAGGAAGCATGCCCATGTAGCATGAAGGCTGAATGTGGTACGTATAGGAAGCCTGCCCATGTAGCATGAAGGCTGAATGTGGTACGTATAGGAAGCCTGCCCATGTAGCATGAAGGCTGAATGTGGTACGTATAGGAAGCCTGCCCATGTAGCATGAAGGCTGAATGTGGTACGTATAGGAAGCATGCCCATGTAGCATGAAGGCTGAATGTGGTACGTATAGGAAGCATGCCCATGTAGCATGAAGGCTGAATGTGGTACGTATAGGAAGCCTGCCCATGTAGCATGAAGGCTGAATGTGGTACGTATAGGAAGCCTGCCCATGTAGCATGAAGGTTGAATATGGTACGTATAGGAACACTGCCCATGTAGCATGAAGGCTGAATGTGGTACGTATAGGAAGCATGCCCATGTAGCATGAAGGCTGAATGTGGTACGTATAGGAAGCCTGCCCATGTAGCATGAAGGCTGAATGTGGTACGTATAGGAAGCCTGCCCATGTAGCATGAAGGCTGAATGTGGTACGTATAGGAAGCCTGCCCATGTAGCATGAAGGCTGAATGTGGTACGTATAGGAAGCCTGCCCATGTAGCATGAAGGCTGAATGTGGTACGTATAGGAAGCCTGCCCATGTAGAATGCAGGCTGAATGTGGTACGTATAGGAAGCCTGCCCATGTAGCATGAAGGCTGAATGTGGTACGTATAGGAAGCCTGCCCATGTAGCATGAAGGCTGAATGTGGTACGTATAGGAACACTGCCCATGTAGCATGAAGGCTGAATGTGGTACGTATAGGAAGCCTGCCCATGTAGCATGAAGGCTGAATGTGGTACGTATAGGAAGCCTGCCCATGTAGCATGAAGGCTGAATGTGGTACGTATAGGAAGCCTGCCCATGTAGCATGAAGGCTGAATGTGGTACGTATAGGAAGCCTGCCCATGTAGCATGAAGGTTGAATATGGTACGTATAGGAACACTGCCCATGTAGCATGAAGGCTGAATGTGGTACGTATAGGAAGCATGCCCATGTAGCATGAAGGCTGAATGTGGTACGTATAGGAAGCCTGCCCATGTAGCATGAAGGCTGAATGTGGTACGTATAGGAAGCCTGCCCATGTAGCATGAAGGCTGAATGTGGTACGTATAGGAAGCCTGCCCATGTAGCATGAAGGCTGAATGTGGTACCTATAGGAAGCCTGCCCATGTAGCATGAAGGCTGAATGTGGTACGTATAGGAAGCCTGCCCATGTAGAATGCAGGCTGAATGTGGTACGTATAGGAAGCCTGCCCATGTAGCATGAAGGCTGAATGTGGTACGTATAGGAAGCCTGCCCATGTAGCATGAAGGCTGAATGTGGTACGTATAGGAACACTGCCCATGTAGCATGAAGGCTGAATGTGGTACGTATAGGAAGCCTGCCCATGTAGCATGAAGGCTGAATGTGGTACGTATAGGAAGCCTGCCCATGTAGCATGAAGGCTGAATGTGGTACGTATAGGAAGCCTGCCCATGTAGCATGAAGGCTGAATGTGGTACGTATAGGAAGCCTGCCCATGTAGAATGCAGGCTGAATGTGGTACGTATAGGAAGCCTGCCCATGTAGCATGAAGGCTGAATGTGGTACGTATAGGAAGCCTGCCCATGTAGCATGAAGGCTGAATGTGGTACGTATAGGAACACTGCCCATGTAGCATGAAGGCTGAATGTGGTACGTATAGGAAGCCTGCCCATGTAGCATGAAGGCTGAATGTGGTACGTATAGGAAGCCTGCCCATGTAGCATGAAGGCTGAATGTGGTACGTATAGGAAGCCTGCCCATGTAGCATGAAGGCTGAATGTGGTACGTATAGGAAGCCTGCCCATGTAGCATGAAGGCTGAATGTGGTACGTATAGGAAGCCTGCCCATGTAGCATGAAGGCTGAATGTGGTACGTATAGGAAGCCTGCCCATGTAGCATGAAGGCTGAATGTGGTACGTATAGGAAGCCTGCCCATGTAGCATGAAGGCTGAATGTGGTACGTATAGGAAGCCTGCCCATGTAGAATGAAGGCTGAATGTGGTACGTATAGGAAGCCTGCCCATGTAGCATGAAGGCTGAATGTGGTACGTATAGGAAGCCTGCCCATGTAGCATGAAGGCTGAATGTGGTACGTATAGGAAGCCTGCCCATGTAGCATGAAGGCTGAATGTGGTACGTATAGGAACACTGCCCATGTAGCATGAAGGCTGAATGTGGTACGTATAGGAAGCCTGCCCATGTAGCATGAAGGCTGAATGTGGTACGTATAGGAAGCCTGCCCATGTAGCATGAAGGCTGAATGTGGTACGTATAGGAAGCCTGCCCATGTAGCATGAAGGCTGAATGTGGTACGTATAGGAACACTGCCCATGTAGCATGAAGGCTGAATGTGGTACGTATAGGAAGCCTGCCCATGTAGCATGAAGGCTGAATGTGGTACGTATAGGAAGCCTGCCCATGTAGCATGAAGGCTGAATGTGGTACGTATAGGAACACTGCCCATGTAGCATGAAGGCTGAATGTGGTACGTATAGGAAGCCTGCCCATGTAGCATGAAGGCTGAATGTGGTACGTATAGGAAGCCTGCCCATGTAGCATGAAGGCTGAATGTGGTACGTATAGGAAGCCTGCCCATGTAGCATGAAGGCTGAATGTGGTACGTATAGGAAGCCTGCCCATGGTATTGCTAAATATCAATACTTGTGACAATCATTTTTTAAAAACTATTTCACATTTTTCTTTGTTCCAAAGCTCTCTTTCTCTAAATGCACCCGGTATACTGTAACTTTCAGAGCTATCCATAATATACACACAGGAGTTCCCTGGGGTATTGTTTGTTTGCCTGCCACATGGCATTGACTGGTCTACTGCCCCCCACAGTGTATGGTATACTGTACCCTAGATGCTTAACCCAGATTCCATCCTATAGCGAGGGCTTTGTCCCTCCTTCTCCTCCTCTCCCCTCCCTCCCCATCCCTCCCTCATCCCCATCTACCTGCAGCATCAGGGCTGCACTGCATCATGGGTGCAGCTGAGGCCATGCCAAAACCCAATTTGGCCCATATCCAGCACTTCATTGGAAAGTAATGGTTTTCACTGAACTGAGTTATGGCCATCTGTGTGCAGACAGTCTGTGACATACTGATGGAGCAGAAAGCACCGTATGTTGCTTTCCAAATCAAATGATACAAGGAGTGTGACAGTGTGGAGAAACATCTGTCATTAGCAATTTTCAGCACGCTCCACTAATTCTGGACAAAATAAGCGTAATGAAGTTACCGCAGGAAACTTCAAATATTGTCAGCCGCAACAAGGCCAGGACAAGGTGGTGCTCACCAAGGCCTGTAATCCAATTCATTTGTTGTGAGAAACATACAGAAGGGGGAGGATAATTATTTTTGATAATCTCGTTTTAAAATGCAAATCACAAATGTTCTTTAATCAAAGAACCAAAAAAGAGAATCGAGGACGGGAGGGCGATTCACTGGGTTTTATTGAAGTCTCCTCCCCTGTAGTGGTGGCCTGTTGACACAGGCTCAGTATGGGGCAACACAAAAGCTTTGACAGCCTGCTTGTCAATGCTCAGTCAACCTAGATGTATAAACCCATGATGATGACATCTCTGATCTTGTGATCTGCAGAAAGACATCCCACTGTTAAATACGCACTGGATCATGATTGCAATTGAGACTAACTGGGCTTGTATTGTGGTAGCCATGTTGGGTTTTGTGGACAAATTAAGATGAAATGAGAGTGAAATTTGATTTTGAATTCTCTTATTCCTGATTACTGACTTAGTGGGGTTTAGAAATATAGCTCATACAGGCAGAAATATGTCTGAAAAGTTAAAGGTACACTCCCAAAATGTTGTATAATTTCAGCCAGTAGTTTTGAAAGTGGTGCTCACAAGCCAAAACGGGTCCCTAATTATCGTGTACTACATCATTCATTTGTGTACTACGTCATCCATTTGTGTCCTACATCAGTCATTTGTGTACTACTTCATCCATTTGTGTACTACGTCATCCATTTGTGTCCTACTTCATCCATTTGTGTACAACAACATCCATTTGTGTCCTACATCATTCATTTGTGTACTACGTCATCCGTTTGTGTACTACGTCATCCATTTGTGTACTACGTCATCCATTTGTGTACTACGACATCCATTTGTGTACCTCGACATCCATTTGTGTACTACGTCATCCATTTGTGTACTACGACATCCATTTGTGTACTACGTCATCCATTTGTGTACTAAGTCATCCATTTGTGTACTACGTCATCCATTTGTGTACTACGTCATCCATTTGTGTCCTACTTCATCCATTTGTGTACAACAACATCCATTTGTGTCCTACATCATTCATTTGTGTACTACGTCATCCATTTGTGTACTACGTCATCCATTTGTGTACTACGACATCCATTTGTGTACTATGTCATCCATTTGTGTACTACGACATCCATTTGTGTACTACGTCATCCATTTGTGTACTACGACATCCATTTGTGTACTACGACATCCATTTGTGTACTACGTCAGCCATTTGTGTACTACAACATCAGTTGTGTACTACGCCATCCATTTGTGTACTACGTCATCCGTTTGTGTATTACGACATCCATTTGTGTAGTACGTCATCCATTTGTGTATTACGACATCCTTTTGTGTATTACGACATCCATTTGTGTACTACGTCATCCATTTGTGTATTACGACATCCATTTGTGTATTACGACATTCATTTGTGTACTACATCATCCATTTGTGTACTACGTCATCCATTTGTGTACTACGTCATCCATTAGTGTACTACGTCATCCATTTGTGTATTACGACATCCATTTGTGTACTACGTCATCCATTTGTGTACTACGTCATCCATTTGTGTCCTACATCATTCATTTGTGTACTACGTCATCCATTTGTGTACTACGTCATCCATTTCTGTCCTACTTCATCCATTTGTGTACTACGACATCCATTTGTGTACTACATCATTCATTTGTGTACTACGTCATCCATTTGCGTCCTACATCATTAATTTGTGTACTACGTCATCCGTTTGTGTACTACGTCATCCATTTGTGTACTACGTCATCCATTTGTGTACTACGACATCCATTTGTGTACCTCGACATCCATTTGTGTACTACGTCATCCATTTGTGTACTATGTCATCCATTTGTGTACTACGGCATCCATTTATGTACTACGTCATCCATTTGTGTACTACGTCATCCATTTGTGTCCTACTTCATCCATTTGTGTACTACGACATCCATTTGTGTACTACATCATTCATTTGTGTACTACGTCATCCATTTGCGTCCTACATCATTAATTTGTGTACTACGTCATCCGTTTGTGTACTACGTCATCCATTTGTGTACTACGTCATCCATTTGTGTACTACGACATCCATTTGTGTACCTCGACATCCATTTGTGTACTACGTCATCCATTTGTGTACTATGTCATCCATTTGTGTACTACGGCATCCATTTATGTACTACGTCATCCATTTGTGTACTACGACATCCATTTGTGTACTACGACATCCATTTGTGTACTACGTCATCCGTTTGTGTACTACGACTTCCTTTTGTGTACTACGACATCCATTTGTGTACTACATCATCCATTTGTGTATTACGACATCCATTTGTGTATTACGACATCCATTTGTGTACTACGTCATCCATTTGTGTATTACGACATCCATTTGTGTAAAACAACATCCATTTGTGTACTACGTCATCCATTTGTGTATTACGACATCCATTTGTGTATTACAACATCCATTTGTGTACTACGTCATCCATTTGTGTACTACGTCATCCATTTGTGTATTACAACATCCATTTGTGTACTACGTCATCCATTTGTGTACTACGTCATCCATTTCGAATTATTTATTTTGTATCATGTTTTTGTGCAGTTTGTGCTAGGAATTTGTTGTGCATAATTAAGATCCTGGAGTGCATCTTTAGGTTGTTGCAAATCTGTGAGGAGATATGAAGAGGGGCATTATTGACAGCTCTCCTGATTCCATACTATTTCAGAACAGGACCGACCAGAGCAGGTGTTGAAGTGTGACATGTCATGCGGGTGTCTGGACTGTAGTCTGCTTCGTTTATCAAACACACACACACACACACACACACACACACACACACACACACACACACACACACACACACACACACACACACACACACACACACACACACACACACACACACACACACACACACACACACACACACACACACACACACACACACACACACACACACACACACACACACACACACACACACACACACACACACACACACACACACACACACACACACACACACACACACACACACACACACACACACACACACACACACACACACACACACACACACACACACACACACACACACACACACACACACACACACACACACACACACACACACACACACACACACACACACACACACACACACACACACACACACACACACACACACACACACACACACACAC
This sequence comes from Oncorhynchus keta, assembly GCF_023373465.1. Lineage (NCBI taxonomy): Eukaryota > Metazoa > Chordata > Actinopteri > Salmoniformes > Salmonidae > Oncorhynchus > Oncorhynchus keta. The sequence goes on along the minus strand of NC_068424.1, from coordinate 18,204,340 downwards.
ACACACACACACACACACACACACACACACACACACACACACAGAGAGAGAGCCTGAGTCTGTCTCTGGCAGTGCTCGCCACACGGCAGGAGGATCATAAACCCCGCCTTAATTATCATGGGTGCCACATGTTAAGTAGCATGTCCTACCACTACTGCAGATACACTTCAAAATGGTGCTGCAGCAGAAATCCCTTCTGCGTAGCCGGGTAATGTGCTAGCGGACAGCAATGGCAGAGAGGGTGATAGTTGGCCATTGTGATTAGAAAGGCCTCTCCTCTTGGAGCCTTGCCCCACATCTGATTTCCTGTCCCCAGCCTTTGTAATGATGTGTTTTATCTAGTGTTTGTAATGATGTGTTTTATCTAGTGTTTGTAATGATGGGTTTTATCTCGTGTTTGTAATGATGTGTTTTATTTAGTGTTTGTAATGATGTGTTTTATTTAGTGTTTGTAATGATGTGTTTTATCTAGTGTTTGTAATGATGTGTTTTATCTAGTGTTTGTAATGATGTGTTTTATCTAGTGTTTGTAATGATGTGTTTTATCTAGTTTTATCTTTATCTAGTGATGTGTTTTATCTAGTGTTTGTAGTGATGTGTTTTATCTAGTGTTTGTAATGATGTGTTTTATCTAGTGTTTGTAATGATGTGTTTTATCTAGTGTTTGTAATGATGTGTTTTATCTAGTGTTTGTAATGATGTGTTTTATGCACTGGGGCATGTTGGTGAATAACTGGCAGCACTCAGATAATCACCCATAGGGGATGGTCCCACCTAGGGACGGTGTGCGTCAAAATGGCCATTGATGTACAGAGTGTCTATTGTCACTCATCCTGGATAGTATGATAATACATATTTAGATGCTGTCTGTTTATGTGGACATGAAGATAGATTTGTGTTATTATCAAGAAATGCCTTTCTTTTTAGTAGTTTTTGGTAGTTCTGGGGTTTTATCTTCTTCCCCAAAGTCAGATGAAATCATGGATACAATTTTTATGTCTCTGTGTTGAGTATGAAGAAAGTTAGAGGTAGTTTCGCGAGCCAATGCTAACTAGCTTAGCGAAAAGACTGGAAATCTTCAGGTACAGCTGTGCTAGCGCTGGCGCTAGTTAGCATTGGCGCTAGTTAGCATTGGCTCGAGAAACTACCTCTAACTTCCTTCATACTGGATACAGAGACATAAAAACGTTTTTCACGAGTTCATCTGACTCAAACTATTAATTTAATAATAAATATAAATTGACAGAATATTATTCCTTCTACTAAACATGTGGGATATTTCAGACATGGAATTAGCCGATCATGCATAAAAGCACATCATGCACAGACTGAAACAGAATGTGTACTTGGTTGAGCTACCGATAATTTATTCCGTAATTGTTTTCCTCGGCTTCCAGCCAGTAATAATGTGTTGTTACCCATCCCCTCAAAAACAGCTCATTCTGGCTCTCGTGGTCTATTAAGTGCTTCTCTCCGGTGCCTCCTGGAGTGTGATGTCATCAGTATGAGCCAGGAGTTCTTGAGTGCCTTGGCAAGGCCAGGTGTTTGACCGCTCTTGGATTTTCTATTACAATGGTTTGCCACCCTTCACTTAGCCTTCATGTTCAGTTCAGCCACAGCTTGCATACGGCAAACCCATACAAATCTGACATCATGCAAGTTGCACAATTACAGATGCTGCAAGTCAGTAAGTGAGCAGTACCCAACTGCAGTATAAGTCTGCCTTGCTTGGCCCCCTCTTCTTTCTCTGAGCTGGGCCCCAGCCATCACCCAGGGTGGGCAGAGCTGTGACATGCCCACATGTCTGTCATGATGGTGGATGTCTCCCTGCTTCACTCTGAAGACATTGATTTGTGAGCATAATGCCTGATTATAGGATGGGTGACAGATAAATTTTATCAAAATTAAGGCACAATTAAATATTTCATCTGCGCTAATTACTGGCTGTAGATTTGGCCCGATGACCATGTGCTGGAGGAAATGAGCAAGCATAACACATTTTAATGGGCCACAGCTGTCTTACAGCTTGGTAATATTTGCACGGTGCACCAGAACTGTAATTTATGACTGAGAACGGGGTGAGAAATCTGCAGCGGATTGAGTGCCAGAATAGATTTAGAATTCACATAGTTTAATGAGGTTTGGATTCATCGCTGGTTGCTCTTTAGAAAAGATCGATGTGGATGCGCTGGCGCCGACTGAAATACGTAATCCCGTCGTACTCAGAGTGATGAGGGTGTGTGTGTGTGTGTGTGTGTGTGTGTGTGTGTGTGTGTGTGTGTGTGTGTGTGTGTGTGTGTGTGTGTGTGTGTGTGTTTGATAAAGTTGAGGGAATGTACAAAAAGGTTGGAACTGACACACATCCCATGAATTGCTGCATAATAAAGGAACTATCTAAATTAGCATCATGATTTGATCAGGCTTGATTTAGTCAGTGTCCACCCAGTATTGTTTATTTCCCAATATCAAAGGCCTTGAACCATGTACCTGATCCTGTTCCCTTTGATGAGCTGGAGACAAAGGCAAGAGGGTCTCTCGTCTCTGATCGTGAACACTTGGTGGGTCTTGGACAGACATCTTGGGTTCACACTAAAATAATCAGCCCCAGTGCCCACCTCGTGCCAGGGAATTAGCCTGGGAAATTCACCAAAATGTGGGAACAGCTTGGGAACAGATTGGTGCGGAAGGGTGGAAAAGGCTGCAAGTGTGTGAATGTGTGAGTGTGTGTGTGCGCGCACGCAAAACAGCCCACGTCTGTGTGTGTGTGTGTGTGTGTGTGTGTGTGTGTGTGTGTGTGTGTGTGTGTGTGTGTGTGTGTGTGTGTGTGTGTGTGTGTGTGTGTGTGTGTGTGTGTGTGTGTGTGTGTGTGTGTGTGTGTGTAAGTGTGTGTGCTCTACAAGCTAATTCCATAGCAAACAGGGGAAAGCTCCTCTTAAGTAACTCAGCTCTAGTGTGCTGTGGTCCTGCTGGCCTCTCTTCGGTGGCTTCCATCAAGGCTGCCACAGACCCTCTTCAATTAGCTGCAGGTTTGGTCTCCCAATCCCTCCCATCACACATGTTCAATGGATTATAAGGAATATAGCAAACATGGTGCAATTGATAACTCCCCATGAATTTGGAGAGGAGTATTCCATGTTAGGGAACTTTAGGGTTACATTTAGCATTAGCAGACATTGAAACCAGTAACATTTTCAAATTCCTTTTAGTTTTACCCTTAAAAGTGACTCTTGGTCAGTATAGAGTCGGTATAAATGTATTTAAATTCAGATTCAACTTTCTTTCACCCTCATCATATTATCAAGGCTCAGGCTAAGACCCAGATGCAGACACAGGAGGTGGACAGTACGAGCCTCAGAGTTTATTATAGTACAAAGGGCCGGCAAAAGGTAAGTAAAGGCAGGCAAAGAGTTGTAATCCAATCAGGCAGGTACAGGACAGCAGGCAGGATCAGGACAGCAGGCAGGATCAGGACAGGCAGCAAGTTCAGAACTGGGAAGACTAGGAAAAACTAAACCTAGAGCACAAGAAACACGGGAACATGCTGGTAGGACTTGACGGGACAAGACGAACTGGCAACAGACAAACAGAAAACGCAGGTGTAAATACACAGGTAATAATGGGGGGAGATTTGAGAACCCTTGATGGGGTTGTAGTGGAGCGGGTGGAGCGCTTCATGTTCCTTGTTGTCCAAGATCTATCATGGCTCACACACCCACGCAGTTGTGAAGAGGGCACAAGATGACATGTTATTTTGACTCAATATTGTTCATCGTTATTCACTATGTATTATGGCTCATGTCACTGTTCCACCCCCCCTCCCCTTTATCTTTAACTCTGCATTGTTGGAAAATGACCCATAAGTAAGCATGTCACTGTTATTCTACACCTGTCCCTGTCACAAATAAATTGTGATTTGATTTTCAATTGATTTCATTTGATCATAGACCAGAGGCCAACTAAACCCACACTGCATTACAACAGTCACGTCAAAGTACAGACCACAGTAGTGAGTATAAATCTGCAGTATGTGGGCCTGGACTGGCCTGCTGCATGCTGGGTTTGGTGGGAGCCAACTGAGGTTAACGTAACTGCTGTTTCCTGGGTGGACACCTTCAGTCTGTGACAGGGCCGTGAGGAGAGGGCCGGACGCTGCTGGCTCTAACACTGATACCCCACTGCTCTGTGACTTGGGTCTGGTTCAGGTGAAGGGCTGGCTGCTCAGTATAGTACAGAACAGTACACGCCCTGCAGGCCCAGCTGACCTTCTTTCAGAAGCGATTATTTTTCTGTTTGGGGAGAAGGAGCGTTTGTTGGAATTGTAACCTGCAGATAAGGGATCTTAATTTGACCTATATTGTCACAGCCAACTAATCCTGCAGCAACAGGATTTGAATGTTTAGTCCATTATGTTGCTTGATCTGCGGTTAGGCAATTAGCTGGCCAAAAGTAGGCTACATGAAAAGTGCAATAATGTTAATATACTGTAACCATGTGTTAGTGTGGGTTTTCAGTGAATTTATGTAAACCACGGAACTTCTCTGCATTTCCTATGGTGAACAAAAGAGTGATCAAATTAAGATCCAACATCTGTACTGCTTGGTCTTCTGCAAAGGGCTAGTCTAGACTTTCTCACTGTAATACTGTTGTAATGAGTTGGATGCTCATGTAAAGTAGGGTTAAGATAGGACATATTGTTAGAGACACAGTATTTATTTGAAAGTACATTTGCTTTAGGTATTTCCTTTATGAGCTCGAGTGAATTACATCAAATCAAATAACATTTTATTTGTCACATGCGCCGAATGCTGCAGGTGAAATGGTTACTGACAAGCCCTTAACCAACAATGCAGTTTTAAGAACATACCCCCAAAAAAGTAAGAAATAAAAGTAACGAATAATTAAAGAGCAGCAGTGAAATCGCTCCGGTACAGCTTGCCGTGCGGTAGCAGAGAGAACAGTCTATGACTACGGTGGCTGGAGGCTTTGACAACTACAGTGCCTTTGGAAAGTATCTAAACCCCTTGACTTCTTCCACATTTTGTTACATTACAGCCTTATTCTAAGCAATCTACACACAATGATCCATAATGACAAAGTGAAAACAGGTTTTTAGATTTTTTTGCAGATGTATTAAAAATATACAACTAGAATACCTTAATTACGTAGGTATTCAGACACTTTGCTATGAGACTCAAAATTGAGCTCAGATGCATCCTGTTTCCATTGATCATCCTTGAGATGTTTCTACAACTTGATTGGAGTCCACCTGTGGTAAATTCAATCGATTGGACATGATTTGGAAATGCATACACCTGTCTATATAAGGTTCCACAGTTGACAGTGCATGTCAGAGCAAAAACCAAGCCATGAGGTTGAAGGAATTGTCCTTAGATTGTGTTGAGGCACAGATCTGGTGAAGCGTACCAAAACATTTCTGAAGCATTGAAGGTCCGCAAGAACACAACGGCCTCCATCAAGACTCTTCTTAGTGCTGGCCGTCCGGGAGAAGTGCTTTGGTCAGGGAGGTGACCAGGAACCAGATGGTTCCTCTATGGAGATGGGAGAACCTTCCAAAAGGATAACCAATCTCTGCAGCTCCACCAATCAGGCCTTTATGGTAGAGTGGCCAGACGGAAGCCACTCCTCAGTAAAAGGCACAAGACTCTCAGACCATGAGAAACAATATTCTCTGGTCTGATGAAAACAGACCAGAGAAACCTGGCACTTCCCTACGGTGAAGCATGGTGGTGGCAGCATGATGCTGTGGGGATGTTTTTCAGCTCCAGGGACTGGGAGACTAATCAGGATTGAGGCAAATATGAACGGAGCGAAGTACAGACAGATCTTTGATGAAAACCTGCTCCAGGACCTCCGACTAGGGCAAAGGCTCACCTTCCAACAGGACAACGACCCTAAGCACACAGCCAAGACAACTCAGGAGTGGCTTGGGTACAAGTGTCTGAATGTCCTTGAGTGTCTCAGCCAGAGCCCGGACTTGAACCCGATCAAACATCTCTGGAGAGACCTGAAAATAGCTGTGTAGCAACGCTCCCCATCCATCCTGACAGAGCTTGAGAGGATCTGCAGAGAAGAATGGGGAAAAACTCCCCAAACACAGGCGTGCCAAGCTTGTTGCGTCATACCCAAGAAGACTCGAGGCTGTAATTGCTGCCAAATGTGCTTCACATAATACTGAGTAAATTATCTGAATACTTTTGGAAATTTGACATTTTAGTTCTGAAAACCTGTTTTTGCTTTGTCATTATGGGATATTGTGTGTAGATTGATGAGGAAAATAAAGTATTTAATAGATTTTGTAATGTAACAATGTAACAGAGTGTGGAAAGAATCAAGGGGTCTGAATACGTTCCCGAATGCACTGTACATATTTATTGCTGGTTGTGCCATTGGTCAGTCTGTGTTCTCAGTTGACCGGTTGACTGTGGCGATGATCTGACCGCGGCGTGTTTTTTTGCCATGCCCCAAGCCTTATCTGTGAGCACCACCACAGGTCGGCTGGCGTACTGTATGTCAGTCTGTTGCACAGTGATGAAGCCTGACAAGGGGCCTCACGCTCTCACTACGCTGGCTGTTGTCCTCAAACTGCTGCACATTGCCACGTCACGGACAGCAAAAGACAATGACGTGCATAGGGAGCTCAGTGCTGCTCAGTGTCCGTGTGCCATAGACATGCTATTTATTCTTGCATACCTAGATTTATTCAGATTCTATTTCTATGCCCTCTGTCTAATAAACCATTTTTTGGTTTCCAAGGAAATGTTGTAATTCTAGCACTCACTGAAGTTAATGTTGTATGTCCCCATGCCTTAGTGCAATGGAGTAGAATATAGAATCGAATTGTCTTTATATTTCTAATGAGAAGACATATTGTTTTCAACACTAACATGCATTAGATACAGTGAGAACCGAAAGCTGTTAGTCATGCGAAGGGAGGAGTATTTCTTCCTTCACAGGTTCAGCTATGCGCTTGAAAAGTGCATCTTCATCTGAGTGAATCCAAACATTAGATTGGATGTAATGGAGAGAAATGAAGCTGTACTCCAGGCTGTTAAACCCTCCTGCATTAAAATGTGTTCAGCAATGCTCGCTGTTAATCTGCGATCAACTCGGAAATCATCTCTTACTAAACACTCATTACCGCATTATGCTGTAAATGCTCCATTCAAATAAGAAAGTGGATTATTCTCTGTGAAATGAGCCTTTTTTTTACAATCAGCCATACTGCATGGTGTTGGATGTGAAGTAGGGAGTGAATGATATGCAGTGACGGTGCACATGTCTGTGCATCCTGAACACACTCTGCAACCTCCTGGTCGTCCAGTGCATATGTCAGGGATACGGACAACAGACTCCTGCCAGAGTCTCATACCAGGCGGAATCTCTTTCCATCAGACTGATCAGCATCAGCATGATGGGACATTTGTGAACTCTGTTGTACATTTTCAGACATATTGTGCCTATTTTGTTGTCATTTTTTGTTAATAAAATGTAGTGTTTTTATTTGATTTCTTTTTATCACTAAATAGTAGTGTAGCTAAGACCAGGATGAAGGGTAGAGATAATATTTTCCAATGTGTTGAAAATGGCTACAAGGTATATTACGTTTTGTTTACGTCTCTGGAGCAAGTTGAATTTTGAATTCAAGCATACAAAATATTAATGAAATTGAAAATGACAAGAAAGCAGACAGAGAGTCAGAGGCAGAACCCTCAGTCCCACAGAGCGTTTCCATGACAACATCACCAACACCCCATCCCCTCCACCACTGAAAATTATGTCATGCACCATATTTATTCCATTATTGAAGATCAAAACAAG
>NC_068424.1:18184001-18191501 GCF_023373465.1 Oncorhynchus keta | reverse complement strand
AAAACAGGAGAGGCCTCCACTTTTCCAGCACCATCTCCACTTCGACATTTCAACAGCATCAAATCACCTATGTGACCTAACCACTACGCTTAGTCTAATCCAGTGACAACGTAAGCTAAATATCATGTGGCTGTTCATGGTATGTGTGGTATGTGTGGTGTGTGTGTGTGTGTGTGTGTGTGTGTGTGTGTGTGTGTGTGTGTGTGTGTGTGTGTGAGTAAGTAAGTAGAACAAAACATGTTGACTCACCCTACTTGTATAAAAACACCAATGCCATTCTCCTCTCTTTCATGTTGATGAAATGGTCTATCATACAGTACACAGTACACACACAATTTGAATTTCCCTTTTAAAGTTTTTTTGGTCAATGACATTTGGCTTGATGTGATGTGATTGGTGTGAAGCCAAATCCAAACTGGTTTCATTTGACACTTTTTTTGGGGTGCGCCAGAACTATTCAAAGTTGAGCTCGCTGAGTTTAGCTCAATGCTGATTTGGCTATTGTATCATTTTTTATTAAGGGAGGTCAAATGCTCCTGTCTTACATTATGGGTGGCAACAATACGTTACTCTTCTTGACCAGACAGCATCAGATAGATGGACTACACATACAGAGACAGAGGGGCACTGTTTCCGGTGAGACACATTCATCCTCTTGCAAACTGAAAGAAAATTATGAAATCATTATTTTGTATATTTTTGTATTTTTTGTATTGGTCAATGTTTTGGGGAAGCCTGGCTTCCCTTCACATCCAGGAATACACGCCACTGAGTTTTGGTCATAGATTAGATGGGAAGTTGTCTGATATCTTTATCGTTGTGCATCAGAAGGTCCCAGTTGAGAGCTGAAAATCGTTAAAGACATCCGCTTTCAAAAGTCTTGAAACATGATAACCAGAAAGCAGCACCTCAGACCTGAACGTTCCATACCAGTTAATCAGGATAGAGAGTTGTCCAAACACAAGCATTTCGCTACACCTGCAATAACATCTGCTAAATACGTGTGTGTGACAAATAAAAATGGATTTTATTTTATTTGAATGGTATTTTCAGAACAGCTCTGAATATAAAAACACAGCAAGGCGATTGGTCTGACTGGTAATGGTCTTTGGTGCTTTGTCTGTGTGTATGTGATTGTGTTAAATCATGTTGATTCATGAGGGAGCCTCAGACTGTTTCCATTGCTTTGTCATACGAGTCTTTTAATTTGAGTTTCTCTGATGGATACCAGTAATTTATGCTGATTAGAAATAAAGAATCACATTTTCCTGTATCCCTACCTCTTTTGTCCTCATCCCCCCCATCCAAACAGAGAGAACGGTCAAGTATTTGTAATGTGACCACAGACCCCTATGGGCAGAAATGTATGTCGGTCATTTGAACTGTGGTTATGTGTGCGATATACATCAGGCTTGTTAATGAAATTTGTCACCAGGAGGATCTCTCTCTCTCTCTCTCTCTCTCTCTCTCTCTCTCTCTCTCTCTCTCTCTCTCTCTCTCTCTCTCTTTCTTTCTGTCACTCTCTGTTGCTTTCTCTTTTTGTGCCTTCCTCTCTCTCTCTCTCTCTCTCTCTCTCTCTCTCTCTCTCTCTCTCTCTCTCTCTCTCTCTCTCTCTCTCTCTCTCTCTCTCTCCCTCCCTCCCCCTCCCTCCCTCCTCCCTCCCTCCCTCCCTCCCTCCCTCTCCTTTGACACTTAATTGTGTGATGTGCCAGAATGACCTTTCTAACCTCAGCTCAACACTCAGATAATGTAATTGTTGGTTTTAGCCAAACATACAAGACACACTGATGTAAGTGTTTTGTCTTCAAACACATACAGTAGTTGTACTGGAACATTTCTGTGTTCCTCAAACACGTCATTTTCATGTCACTGAAGCAAACATGTACTATTCATGTCACTAGTGTTCCATAGAAGTTCTATTGTAGTGAGTCTGTACTACATTCTAGGTCAGACTGCCAGTGGCACAGTGCAGTAGCTACCTGGTGTCAGTGAGACCTGGAGTAGTGCAGTCACTCCCCTCTCTCGTCAGTGCAGTCACTCCCCTCTCTCGTCAGTGCAGTCACTCCCCTCTCTCGTCAGTGCAGTCACTCCCCTCTCTCGTCAGTGCAGTCACTCCCCTCTCTCGTCAGTGCAGTGCTGGAGTAACATGTGGAACACTGTCTGCTGCTGTCCTCTCCAGTGTATTAGTATGTGTGTGCATGTGTGTGTGCGCGTGTGTGTGACACTGACTGACAGGTGTCAGGGCTGTGATGGTTCCTGCTCGCCACTGTGAGTGAGATGTGGTGGGACAGAGAGAGATGGAGGGATGGGGAGAAGGAAGGAGAGAGTGATGGGGCTAAGGAAGGAGAGAGGGATGGGGCTAAGGAAGGAGAGAGGAATGGGGCTAAGGAAGGAGAGAGGGATGCGTGAGAGAGTCTTCCCCCGCACTCAGGGTTTGCTGCTCGTGACACACACCCTCTCCCCTGTATTGTCTGTCAGCATCAGTAGATAACTGACTAAGGAACTGTTCAACTTCAGACAGGACCAGACAGCAAGTGTTTGTCTGTCCGTGTTGAATATAACTGAGATTCCTCTTATGTAAAAAGTTTCAGATTTTTTTTTGATGTCAGACAAATTTTGACTGTTTAACTTTAAAACATTCCACATGCCGTAATATTTTACAACCAAAATGATCGTACTCACACAGATTCAGCTGGGTCGCAGCTCTCAGCAACATCCCGCAGACATCATCCTCACACTGTCACAGTAACTATACAGTACCTGACTGTTTTCCAACAACTTGATTTCACAAATGGAGGACCAGCATCTGCTTTCCCACAGCTTAACATATGGCTGCCATGGCCTCTTGGATGAGCTGAAGCAGGTAACGGAGGAAGGGGGGCAGGGGTTGAGGATGGCAGGGGGAGGCCCCTAGGGGATCCTGAACTGAGGGCCTGGCCCTGGGGGACTCTTTTGGGATGCTCTGCTGTGGGGGTTCATGCCGTCCCCGGCCAGATGAACCCGCATACGTAATGAGGACAGAGGGGAAGAGAAAAAGGAGAAAAGCGGGGAACGAGGCATAGAGAAAGGAACCATGACAGATCCGTTCAGAGAACATGAATGTGCTGCTGTTGTCTCTGGGCTGTCTGGGAGAAAACATTTTTGGGAGTGTTTCGCAGAGAGTGTTTGGGGTTTTAAAGTACTGTGTCATTAACATACATTCTTGAGAACCTGTTTATGATTTTATAAGGTTTTCTTTGCCAAGCACTCTGCTAATATTCTCAGTGTGATTTCAATGCTGGGTTGTTTTTCTCCTCTCTCCTTGGTTATGTTACTCCTGTTGATTTGAGTGTCCCCTTTCTCCACACTCCCCCCTCCTCTCTCCCCCTCTCTCCCCTTGTCTCTCTCCCCTGGCGGTGTTGGCGGTGATCAGAGTGTGACAGGCAGTCCTGGGGGAGCCCTGAGGACTGTTTACAGCTCTTTTGGTGTTAATGCTTCCTGTCTGCTCCTATTTCCTCCTTACCACACCTGCCTCCCTCTACCTGGAACCAAAAATGGTTCTACCTGGAACCAAATTGTCACACCCTGACCATAGTTTGCTTTGTATGTTTCTATGTTTTGTTTGGTCAGGGTGTGATCTGAGTGGGCATTCTATGTTGTGTGTCTAGTTTGTCTGTTTCTGTGTTTGGCCTGGTATGGTTCTCAATCAGAGGCAGGTGTTAGTCATTGTCTCTGATTGGGAACCATATTTAGGTAGCCTGTTTGATGTTGGGTTTTGTGGGTGATTGTCTCCTGTGTCAGTGTTTGTACCACACTGTTTGTACCACACGGGACAGGTTTCGGGTTTTCACATTTATTGTTTTTGTAGTTTATTCATGTATAGTTTTCTTATTAAAAACAAACATGAATTTCAACCAGGCTGCATTTTGGTCCTTCACAAGACGAATCCCTTTACACAAATATGGTTCTCCTAAGGGGACAGCAGAAGAATCCTTTTGGAATATCCTTTTTTCTAAGAGTGTACAATAAATATACCACTACAATACCTATACCACTACAATACCTATACCACCACAGTACCTATACCACGACAATACCTATACCACTACAGTACCTATACCACTACAATACCTATACCACTACAATACCTATACCACCACAGTACCTATACCACGACAATACCTATACCACTAAAATACCTATACCACTACAATACCTATACCACGACAATACCTATACCACTAAAATACCTATACCACTACAATACCTATACCACTACAATACCTATACCACTACAATACCTATACCACTACAATACCTATACCACTACAATACCTTTACCACGACAATACCTATACCACTAAAATACCTATACCACTAAAATACCTATACCACTACAGTACCTATACCACGACAATACCTATACCACTAAAATACCTATACCACTACAATACCTATACCACTACAATACCTATACCACTAAAATACCTATACCACTACAGTACCTATACCACTACAATACCTATACCACTACAGTACAACCACCCCCCCCCCTCTAAGGTGCGGACTCCCGGACGCACCTCAAAACCATAGGGAGGGTCCGGGTGGGCGTCTGTCCATGGTGGCGGTTCCGGCTCGGGACATGGACCCCACTCCATTAATGTCCTAGTTCCTCCCCTTCGCGTCCTGGGATAATCCACCCTCGCCGCCGACCATGGCCTAATAGTCCTCACCCAGAACCCCACAGAACTGAGGAGCAGCTCGTGACTGAGGGGCATCTCGGGACTGAGGGACAGCTCGGGACTGAGGGGCAGCTCGGGACTGAGGGGAAGCTCGGGACTGAGGGGCAGCTCGGGACTGAGGGGAAGCTCGGGGCTGAGGGGCAGCTCGGGGGGGGCAGCTACCTAAATACGGTTCCCAATCAGAGACAACGAGAATCACCTCACTCTTATTGAGAACCGCCTCCGGCAGCCAAGCCCATACAACACCCCTACTCAGCTGCAATCCCAATAAATCAAAAACCCCAATACAATACAATACCTATACCACTACAGTACCTATACCACTGTAATACCTATACCACTAAAATACCTATACCACTACAATACCTATACCATTACAATACCTACACCTCTACAATACCTATACCACTACAATACCTATACCACTACAATACCTATACCACTACAATACCTATACCACTACAATACCTATACCACTACAGTACCTATACCACTACAATAACTATACCACTACAATACCTATACCACTACAATACCTATACCTCTACAATACCTATACCACTGTAATACCTATACCACTACAATACCTATACCACTACAATACCTATACCACAGCAATACATATACCACTACAATACCTATACCTATACCACTACAATACCTATACCACTACAGTACCTATACCATTACAATACCTACACCTGTACAATACCTATACCACTACAATACCTATACCACTACAATACCTATACCACTACAATACCTATACCACTACAATACCTATACCTCTACAATACCTATACCACTATAATACCTATACCACTACAGTACCAATACCTCTACAATACCTATACCACAGCAATACATATACCACTACAATACCTATACCTATACCACTACAATACCTATACTACAACAATACATATACCACTACAATACCTATACCACTACAGTACCTTTACCACTACAGTACCTATACCATTAAAATATTAATATTAATAATATTAATTAATAATTAATTAATATTAATAATACCATTAAAATACCTAAACCTCTACAATACCTATACCACTACAATACCTATACCACTACAATACCTATACCACTACAATACCTATACCTCTACAATACCTATACCACTGTAATACCTATACCACTACAATACCTATACCACTACAATACCTATACCACAGCAATACATATACCACTACAATACCTATACCACTACAATACCTATACCACTACAGTACCTATACCATTACAATACCTACACCTGTCAATGCCTATACCACTGCAATACCTATACCACTGCAATGCCTATACCACTACAATACCTATACCACTACAATACCTATACCTCTACAATACCTATACCACTATAATACCTATACCACTACAGTACCAATACCTCTACAATACCTATACCACAGCAATACATATACCACTACAATACCTATACCTATACCACTACAATACCTATACTACAACAATACATATACCACTACAATACCTATACCACTACAGTACCTTTACCACTACAGTACCTATACCATTAAAATATTAATATTAATAATATTAATTAATAATTAATTAATATTAATAATACCATTAAAATACCTAAACCTCTACAATACCTATACCACTACAATACCTATACCACTACAATACCTATACCACTACAATACCTATACCACTACAATACATTTCCACTAAAATGCCTATACCACTACAATACCTATACCACAGCAATACCTATACCACAGCAATACATATACCACTACAATACCTATACCACTACAATACCTATACCACTACAGTACCTATACCATTACAATATCTACACATCTACAATACCCCTACCACTACAATAACTATACTACTACAATACCTATACCACTACAATACCTATACCACTACAATACCTATACCTCTACAATACCTATACCACTGTAATACCTATACCACTACAATACCTATACCACTACAATACCTATACCACAGCAATACATATACCACTGCAATACCTATACCTATACCACTACAATACCTATACCACTACAGTACCTATACCATTACAATACCTACACCTCTACAATACCTATACCTCTACAATACCTATACCACTACAATACCTATACCACTACAATACCTATACCTCTACAATACCTACACCACCACAGTACAAATACCTCTACAATACCTATACCACAGCAATACATATACGACTACAATACCTATACCTATACCACTACAATACCTATACCACGACAGTATCTATACCACTACAATACCTATACCTCTACAATACCTATACCACTACAATACCTATATCACTACAATACCTTTTCCAGTACAATACCTATACCACTACAATACCTATACCACTACAGTACCTATACCACAACAATACCTATACCACTACAATACCTATACCACTACATTACCTATACCACTACAATACCTATACCACTATAATACCTATACCACTACAATACCTATACCACAGCAATACCTATACCACTATAATACCTATACCACAACAATACATATACCCCTACAGTACTTATACCACTATAATACCTATACAACTACAATACCTATACCACTACAATACCTATACCACTATAATACCACGACCAAAGTGTAAAACCCAGACTGAGATGTTCATTGAATTTACCCATTGGCTCCCAACACCCAGACATTAATGGGTTAATAAACACTGTAGGCACCAGGAATAAGATGTGTAATGACTGCTCATTACCTTGTTAGTATGAAAACA
>NC_068424.1:18164001-18176501 GCF_023373465.1 Oncorhynchus keta | reverse complement strand
TCTCTCTTTCTCTGTTCCTTTCTCTTTTTGTGTCTACCCCTCTCTCTCTCATTCTCTGTCACCTTCTCTTTTTTGTCTTCCTCTCTCGCTCAACCCCACTCTTCCTCTCTCTCCAGAGAGATTATGTTTATCTCAGCAGTCACCTGCCACAACGGGAAGCCCAAATGAGATTCAGAGGTTTTTGTCCCAATCAGCTTCCCCTATCACTCTAAATACTCTCTGGAGACACAGCTTATTACATGACATGCTCCTCAGAGTAGATAAACGGGCAGTCATGTAGCGTGTGTAGAGTGTGTGTTTGTGTGGTAGTGGGGGGGGGAGAGAGACAGACAGCTCAGGGCCCCTAGAATGAAAGGAGTCCACAGCCTTATTGACGTTTTAATCAAAAACAGTTAGCACAGAGTCAGTCTGCAACAAGGGGACGGAGGCTTTGTATCAAAGCTTATTCAAAATAATACGCAAGAATTGAAATGCAGACCTCACTGACATGTAATCTACCTGCTGTCACTCTGCGTGTGTGGGTTTCTGTGTCTGTAGGTGTCTTTGTGTGTCTGTGTGTGTGCATACTTGTTGAGATGCCCCCCTCTCTAGCATGTCAAGTGTATGTACAGGAGATGAAAGACTGAAGGAGAGACAGGAGAAACAGGGTTTCTAGAGGCTGGGGAGACAGGAGGAACAGCCTTTCTAGAGGCTAGGGAGACAGGAGACAACAGGGTTTCTAGAGGCTGGGGAGACAGGAGGCAACAGCCTTTCTAGAGGCTGGGGAGACAGGAGAAACAGGGTTTCTAGAGGCTGGGGAGACAGGAGGAACAGCCTTTCTAGAGGCTGTGGAGACAGGAGAAACAGGGTTTCTAGAGGCTGGGGAGACAGGAGACAACAGGGTTTCTAGAGGCTGGGGAGACATGAGAAACAGTGTTTCTAGAGGCTGGGGAGACAGGAGAAACAGTGTTTTTAGACGCTGGGGAGACAGGAGAAACAGGGTTTCTAGACGCTGGGGAGACAGGAGAAACAGGGTTTTTAGACGCTGGGGAGACAGGAGAAACAGGGTTTCTAGAGGCTGGGGAGACAGGAGACAACAGGGTTTCTAGAGGCTGGGGAGACAGGAGAAACACGGTTTCTAGAGGCTGGGGAGACAGGAGGAACAGTCTTTCTAGAGGCTGGGGAGACAGGAGACAACAGGGTTTCTAGAGGCTGGAGAGACAGGAGACAACAGGGTTTCTATAGGCTGGGGAGACAGGAGACAACAGCCTTTCTAGAGGCTGGGGAGACAGGAGAAACAGGGTTTCTCGACGCTGGGGAGACAGGAGAAACAGGGTTTTTAGACGCTGGGGAGACAGGAGAAACAGGGTTTCTAGACAATGTATTAAAAATGTTTGACTGACTGACTACACGTCATAGAGGCTGACTGGGTAATGTTTACTAACCCTATTGTTAATTTGTCTGTTTAAAGAAATGACAGTCCACTGATTTAAGATGTAGAACTATGCTGTAATCACTGTAAACAACTGTCTTGGGAGATGCCATGGATATTTCTGCATAATTCATGCCACTTACATGTTTGGTTTCTATTTTTACGAGTCAGGTACTCTAACTAATCACACATTGAAATATGCATCCTAATGTCATTGATGGGAATTGATGTCAAATATATCACTAGCCACTTTAAACAATGCTACTTAATATAATGTTTACATACCCTACATTATTTATCTCATATGTATATGTATATGTATATACTGTACTCTATATCATCTACTGCATCTTTATGTAATACATGTATCACTAGCCACTTTAACTATGCCACTTTGTTTACATACTCATCTCATATGTATATACTGTACTCGATACCATCTACTGCATCTTGCCTATGCCGTTCTGTACCATCACTCATTCATATATCTTTATGTACATATTCTTTATCCCTTTACACTTCTGTCTATAAGGTAGTAGTTTTGGAATTGTTAGCTAGATTACTCGTTGATTATTACTGCATTGTCCG
Organism: Oncorhynchus keta; assembly: GCF_023373465.1. Lineage (NCBI taxonomy): Eukaryota > Metazoa > Chordata > Actinopteri > Salmoniformes > Salmonidae > Oncorhynchus > Oncorhynchus keta. Next base: position 18,174,502 of record NC_068424.1, on the reverse strand, counting down.
AACTAGAAGCACAAGCATTTCGTTACACTCGCATTAACATCTGCTAACCATGTGTATGTGACAAATACAATTTGATTTGATTTGACTTCACATACAGTAACTCCAGACAGAGGATGCATCTTCAATGGCACCCTATTCACCACATAGTGCACTACTTTTTACCAGAGGCCATGGTCAAGCGTAGTGCACTACAATGCCTTCAGAAAGTATTCACAGCCTTTGACTTTTTCCATATTTTGTTGTGTTACAATGTCACGTTCGTCATAACGAGGAGACCAAGGCATAGCGTGATAAGAATACATTCTTCTTTATTTACACGAAGAACACTAAACAAACGACCGTGAAGCTATAAACACGAGTGCTGAACATACAACTACACATGGACAATAACCCACGAAATACCCAAGGAATATGGTGACCTAAATATGGTCCCCAATCAGAGACAACGATAAACAGCTGCCTCTGATTGAGAACCAATCCAGGCAACCATAGACATATAAACACCTAGACTAGATAAAAACCCTAGACAATACAAAACTACACAAACCACCCTCGTCACACCCTGACCTAACCAAAATAATAAAGAAAACAAAGATAACTATGGTCAGGGCGTGACATACAAAGTGGTATTAAAATTGATTTAATTGTCATTTTTCATGTCAACGATCTACACAAAATATACTGTAATGTCAAAGTGGAAGAAAAATTGTAACATCTGTAAAAACGGTATGAAAATGAAGCACTAATGTATATATATATATTGATTACATACAGTACCTGTCAAAAGTTTGGACACACCTACTCATTCCAGGGTTTTTCTTTATTTGACTATTTTATACATTGTAGAATAATAGTGAAGACATTAAAACTATGAAATAACGCATGGAATCATATAGTAACCAAAAAAGTGTTAGATAAATATTTTATATATTGTTTTATTTATATATTATATATTATTTATATTTTATATTTGAAATTCTTCAAAGTAGCCACCCTTTGACAGATTTGCACACTCTTGGCATTCTCTCAACCAGCTTCATGAGGTTAGTTAAAAGTTAATTTGTGGAATTTGTTTCCTTCTTAATGCATTTGAATCAAACAGTTGTGTTGTAACAAGGTAGGGGTGGTATACAGAAGACAGCCCTATTTGTTAAAAGTTCATTTGTGGAATTTCTTTCCTTATTAATGCGTTTGAATCAATCAGTTGTGTTGTGACAAGGTAGGGGTGGTATACAGAAGAGCCCTATTTGGTAAAAGACCAAGTCCATATTATGGCAAGAAAACCTCATATAAGCAAAGAGAAACAACATTCCATCATTACTTTAAGACATGAAGTTCAGTCAATCCGGAAGATTTCAAAAACTTTGAAAGTTTCTTCAAGTGCTGTCGCAAAAACTCATCAAGCCATATGATGAAACTTGCTCTCATGAGGACCGACACAGGAAAGAGTTACCTCTGCTGCAGAGGATAAGTTCTTTAGAGGTACCAGCCTCAGAAATTGCAGGCCATATAAATGCTTCACAGAGTTAAAGTAACATAAACATCTCAACATAAACTCTTCAGAGGACACTTTGTATATCAGGCATTCATGGTCTAATTGCTGCAAAGAAACCACTACTAAAGGACATCAATAATAAGAAGAGACTTGCTTCGGCCAAGAAACACGAACAATGGACATAAGACCGGTGGAAATCTTTCCTTTGGTCTGATGAGTCCACATTTGAGATTTTTAGTTCCAACCACCATGTCTTTGGGAGATAAAGAGTAGGTAAACGGATGATCTCCGCATTTGTGGTTCCCACCGTGAAGCATGGAGGAGGTGTGATGGTGCTTTGCTGGTGACACTGTCTATGATTTACTTAGAATTTAAGGCACACTTAACCTGCATGGCTACCACAGCATTCTGCAGCGATACACCATCTCATCTGGTTTGCGATTAGTGGGACTATCATTTGGTTTTCAACAGGACAATGACCCAACACACCTTTAGGCTGTGTAAGAGCTATTTGACCATCAATGAGAGTGATGGAGTGCTGCATCAGATGACCTGGCCACCACAATCACCTGACCAAATCAAAATAAAATCTAATCAAATTTTATTTGTCACATACACATGGTTAGCAGATGTTAATGCGAGTGTAGCGAAATGCTTGTGCTTCTAGTTCCGACAATGCAGTGATAACCAACAAGTAATCTAACTAACAATTCCAAAACTACTGTCTTATACACAGTGTAAGGGGATAAGGAATATGTACATAAGGATATATGAATGAGTGATGGTACAGAGCAGCATACAGTAGATGGTATCGAGTACAGTATATACATATGAGATGAGTATGTAGACAAAGTAAACAAAGTGGCATAGTTAAAGTGGCTAGTGATACATGTATTACATAAGGATGCATTAGATGATATAGAGTACAGTATATACATATGAGATGAGTATGTAGACAAAGTAAACAAAGTGGCATAGTTAAAGTGGCTAGTGATACATGTATTACATAAGGATGCAGTCGATGATGTAGAGTACAGTATATACGTATGCATATGAGATGAATAATGTAGGGTAAGTAACATTATATAAGGTAGCAATGTTTAAAGTGGCTAGTGATATATTTACATAATTTCCCATCAATTCCCATTATTAAAGTGGCTGGAGTTGGGTCAGTGTCAATGACAGTGTGTTGGCAGCAGCCACTCAATGTTAGTGGTGGCTGTTTAATAGTCTGATAGCCTTGAGATAGAAGCTGTTTTTCAGTCTCTCGGTCCCCTCAACCCAATTGAGATGGTTTGGGATGAGTCGGACTGCAGAGTGAAGGAAAAGCAACCAACAAGTGCTCAGCATATGTGGAAACTCCTTCAAGACTGTTGGAAAAGCATTCCAGGCGAAGCTGGTTGAGAGAAAGCCAAGAGTGTCCAAAAATATGCAAAAAAAGAATGGCAACTTTGAAGAATCTCAAATATAAAATATATTTTGATTTGTTTAACACTCTTTTGGTTACTACATGATTCAGTATATGTTATTTCATGGTTTTGATGTCTTCGCTATTATTCTACAATGTAGAAAATAGTAAAAATAAAGAAAAACCCTTGAATGAGTAGGTATGTCCAACATTTTTGACTGGTACTGTATCTATTCAACCCCCTGAGTCATTACATGTTAGAATCACCTTTGGCAGTGATTACAGCTGTGAGTCTTTCTAGGTAAGTCTCTAACAGCTTTGCTCACCTGGATTCACAGTATTGGCACACTATTCTTTTGAAAATTCTTCAAGCTCTGTCAAGTTGGTTGTTGATCATTGCTAGACAGCAATTTTCAAGTCTTTCCATAGATTTTCAAGCCGATTTAAGTCAAAACTGGGTCATTCAGGAATATTCAATGTTGTCTTAGTAAGCAACTCCAGTGTAGATTTGGCCTTGTGTTTTAGGTTGTTGTCCTGCTGAAAGGTGAATTTGTCTTCTAGTGTCTGTTGGAAAGCAGACTGAACCTGCTTTTCCTCTAGAATGTTGTCTGTGCTTTGCTCTATTCTGTTTATTTTTATACTAAAACCCCTCCTACTTCTTGCTGATGACAAGCATACCCATAACATGATACATCCACCACAAGGCTTAAAAATATGAAGAGTGGTACTCAGGGATGTGTTGTGTTGGATTTACCCCAACCATAACACTTTGTATTCAGGACATAAAGTACATTTCTTTGAAATATTTTTTGCAGTTTTACTTTAGTGCCTTATTGCAAACAGGATGCATGTTTTGGAATATTTGTATTCTGTACAGGCTTGATTATTTTCACTCTGTCAATTAGTATTATGGAGAAACTACAATGTTGTTGATCCATCCTCAGTTTTCTCCTATCAAAGCCATTAAACTCTGTAACTGTTTTAATGTCACCATTGGCTTCATTGTAAAATCCCTGACCGGTTTCCTTCCTCTACGGCAACTGAGTTAGTAAGGACGTTTGTATCTTTGTAGTGACTGGGGGTATTGATACACCATCCAAAGTGTAATTAATAACTTCACCCTACTCAAATGGATAGTCAATGTCTATCTACCAATAGGGGTCCTTCTTTGCGAGGCATTGGAAAACCTCCCTGGTCTTTGTGGTTGAAAATGTGCTTGAAATTCACTGCTCGACTGGGGGACCTTACAGGTAATTGTATGTGTGGGGTACAGAGATGAGGTAGTAATAAAAATTTTTTTTTTAACTTAATTTGTCAAATTTACTTTGAGGTTCCGGGTTGGAGCGAGCGGTCGCATTCGCACTTCGCTCTGCAGGTTGTATAACTTTTTCATTACATTTCATTATAGTACAACGGTTGATTTGTCTAATCTTAGCAATTCTTCTTAGCTAGCTACATAGTCGTCCTTGTATCAGAGATAATTGCATAATTATCGTATTTCGTCGCCCTAACGTAGCCTTCACTGCTATTCGCCCAGGAGCTAGCAAGCGCTAGCTAACGCACACAGATTAGCATCACTGTAGTGCTATTCACTCAACTGAACAACTTGATTAGTCTAGTGTTAGCTAGCTACATAGCTGTCTTTGTTTCCAAGATAATTGTGTAGTTTAGTGTGTGTAGCCTTGGAGTGATTATCTTAATTCACTGAGGTTCGCTAGCCAGCTATTTGTCGTCCTTAACGTAGGAGACTCTGCTAGCTAGCCAACAGCTAACAGCTAACAGCTAGCCAACGTCTACTGTTTCGAATTCAATCACCGGTCAGGTAGTATCACATTTTCATTTCATTTCATTACAGTACAACGGTTTGATTTGTTTGATCGTAGCTAGCTACATAGCCGTCTTTGTTTCAAAGATAATTGTGTAGTCTAGAGCGATTTCCTAGGTTAGCTAGCCAGCTATTGTCGTTCTTTTAACGCAACGTAACGTAAACAACACTGCTAGCTAGCCAGCTAGCCCCCCGTATAGTAGCACTGTAGAAACTATTACACTCAACGGAACGACTTGATTAGTGTAGTGTCAACAACGCAGCCACTGCCAGCTAGCCTACTTTAGCAGTACTGTATCATTTAATAATTTTAGTCAATAAGATTCTTGCTACGTAAGCTTAACTTTCTGAACATTCGAGACGTGTAGTCCACTTGTCATTCCAATCTCCTTGCATTAGCGTAGCCTTTTCTGTAGCCTGTCAACTATGTGTCTGTCTATCCCTGTTCTCTCCTCTCTGCACAGACCATACAAACGCTCCACACCGCGTGGCCGCGACCACCCTAATCTGGTGGTCCCAGCGCGTAAGACCCACGTGGAGTTCCAGGTCTCCGGTAGCCTCTGGAACTGCCGATCTGCGGCCAACAAGGCAGAGTTCATCTCAGCCTATGCCTCCCTCCAGTCCCTTGACTTCTTGGCACTGACGGAAACATGGATCACCACAGATAACACTGCTACTCCTACTGCTCTCTCCTCGTCCGCCCACGTGTTCTCGCACACCCCGAGAGCTTCTGGTCAGCGGGGTGGTGGCACCGGGATCCTCATCTCTCCCAAGTGGTCTTTCTCTCTTTCTCCCCTTACCCATCTGTCTATCGCCTCCTTTGAATTCCATGCTGTCACAGTTACCAGCCCTTTCAAGCTTAACATCCTTATCATTTATCGCCCTCCAGGTTCCCTCGGAGAGTTCATCAATGAGCTTGATGCCTTGATAAGCTCCTTTCCTGAGGACGGCTCACCTCTCACAGTTCTGGGCGACTTTAACCTCCCCACGTCTACCTTTGACTTATTCCTCTCTGCCTCCTTCTTTCCACTCCTCTCCTCTTTTGACCTCACCCTCTCACCTTCCCCCCCTACTCACAAGGCAGGCAATACGCTTGACCTCATCTTTACTAGATGCTGTTCTTCCACTAACCTCATTGCAACTCCCCTCCAAGTCTCCGACCACTACCTTGTATCCTTTTCCCTCTCGCTCTCATCCAACACTTCCCACACTGCCCCTACTGGATGGTATCGCGCCGTCCCAACCTTCGCTCTCTCTCCCCCGCTACTCTCTCCTCTTCCATCCTATCATCTCTTCCCTCTGCTCAAACTTTCTCCAACCTATCTCCTGATTCTGCCTCCTCAACCCTCCTCTCCTCCCTTACTGCATCCTTTGACTCCCTATGTCCCCTATCCTCCAGGCCGGCTCGGTCCTCCCTCCCGCCTCCGTGGCTCGACGACTCATTGCGAGCTCACAGAACAGGGCTCCGGGCAGCCGAGCGGAAATGGAGGAAAACTCGCCTCCTGCGGACCTGGCATCCTTTCACTCCCTCCTCTCTACATTTTCCTCCTCTGTCTCTGCTGCTAAAGCCACTTTCTACCATTCTAAATTCCAAGCATCTGCCTCTAACCCTAGGGAAGCTCTTTGCCACCTTCTCCTCCCTCCTGAATCCTCCCCCCCTCCTCCTCCCTCTCTGCAGATGACTTCGTCAACCATTTTGAAAAGAAGGTCGACGACATCCGATCCTCGTTTGCTAAGTCAAACGACACCGCTGGTTCTGCTCACACTGCCCTACCCTATGCTCTGACCTCTTTCTCCCTCTCTCTCCAGATGAAATCTCGCGTCTTGTGACGGCCGGCCGCCCAACAACCTGCCCGCTTGACCCTATCCCCTCCTCTCTTCTCCAGACCATTTCCGGAGACCTTCTCCCTTACCTCACCTCGCTCATCAACTCATCCCTGACCGCTGGCTACGTCCCTCCCGTCTTCAAGAGCGAGAGTTGCACCCTTCTGAAAAACCTACACTCGATCCCTCCGATGTCAACAACTACAGACCAGTATCCCTTCTCTCTTTTCTCTCCAAAACTCTTGAGCGTGCCGTCCTGGCCAGCTCTACCGCTATCTCTCTCAGAATGACCTTCTTGATCCAAATCAGTCAGGTTTCAAGACTAGTCATTCAACTGAGACTGCTCTTCTCTGTATCACGGAGGCGCTCCGCACTGCTAAAGCTAACTCTCTCTCCTCTGCTCTCATCCTTCTAGACCTATCGGCTGCCTTCGATACTGTGAACCATCAGATCCTCCTCTCCACCCTCTCCGAGTTGGGCATCTCCGGCGCGGCCCACGCTTGGATTGCGTCCTACCTGACAGGTCGCTCCTACCAGGTGGCGTGGCGAGAATCTGTCTCCTCACCACGCGCTCTCACCACTGGTGTCCCCAGGGCTCTGTTCTAGGCCCTCTCTTATTCTCGCTATACACCAAGTCACTTGGCTCTGTCATAACCTCACATGGTCTCTCCTATCATTGCTATCCAGACGACACACAATTAATCTTCTCCTTTCCCCTTCTGATGACCAGGTGGCGAATCGCATCTCTGCATGTCTGGCAGACATATCAGTGTGGATGACGGATCACCACCTCAAGCTGAACCTCAGCAAGACGGAGCTCCTCTTCCTCCCGGGAAGGACTGCCCGTTCCATGATCTCGCCATCACGGTTGACAACTCCATTGTGTCCTCCTCCCAGAGCGCTAAGAACCTTGGCGTGATCCTGGACAACACCCTGACGTTCTCAACTAACATCAAGGCGGTGTCCCGTTCCTGTAGGTTCATGCTCTACAACATCCGCAGAGTACGACCCTGCCTCACACAGGAAGCGGCGCAGGTCCTAATCCAGGCACTTGTCATCTCCCGTCTTGATTACTGCAACTCGCTGTTGGCTGGGCTCCCTGCCTGTGCCATTAAACCCCTACAACTCATCCAGAACGCCGCAGCCCGTCTGGTGTTCAACCTTCCCAAGTTCTCTCACGTCACCCCGCTCCTCCGCTCTCTCCACTGGCTTCCAGTTGAAGCTCGCATCCGCTACAAGACCATGGTGCTTGCCTACGGAGCTGTGAGGGGAACAGCACCTCAGTACCTCCAGGCTCTGATCAGGCCCTACACCCAAACAAGGGCACTGCGTTCATCCACCTCTGGCCTGCTCGCCTCCCTACCACTGAGGAAGTACAGTTCCCGCTCAGCCCAGTCAAAACTGTTCGCTGCTCTGGCCCCCAATGGTGGAACAAACTCCCTCACGACGCCAGGACAGCGGAGTCAATCACCACCTTCCGGAGACACCTGAAACCCCACCTCTTCAAGGAATACCTAGGATAGGGTAAGTAAGGGTAAGTAATCCTTCTCACCCCCCAAAAAAGATTTAGATGCAAGTGGCTGTTCCACTGGATGTCATAACGTGTATGCACCAATTTGTAAGTCGCTCTGGATAAGAGCGTCTGCTAAATGACTTAAATGTAAATGTAATGTAAATGTTATTGTGTGTAGGTCAGTGTCTCAAAATCTCAATTGAATCCATTTTAAATTCAGGCTGTAACACAACAAAATATGGAAAAAGTCAAGGGGTGTGAATACTTTCTGTCTGCTAAATTACTCAAACGTAGGGAACAGGGTGGCATTTAGGAAGCAGCCTGTGTGTCCTCGGAAGGTGACTCTGACTTCTCATTGTCACATCTGATCTTTCTCCTAAGTTGAAATGAGAATCATTTAGATTCACCGGAAATTCCCCAACTTTAGAATCCCTGTTAAATGATTCATTGTGTACATCCTTTCCTGTGAGTAAGTTAAAAAGATGCAGTCAACAATTTCCATTTCCAAACCTGGATCTACACTACTAACTGTTAAACACACTCCATTGTTTTGTTTTTGTTGTCACAGATTTTTCATCAAACATTCATGCGTGGTTCCAATGATGTCATGCAATCCTCTTTTTACATCTCACCTTTAATGACATTCTCAGAAAAGCATTACAACCCATCATAAATCACACAATAATAATGATGGGAGGCAGAGAGAAAATGAGAGAGAGAAAGAGTCCCCATCCCTAACCGGTCATAAATTGATCCTCTCCCGCACAGAGCGGCAGGTAGTAGGTGACAGCTGCTTAATTTGTTTTTTTTCACCCGGCAACTTAATCCGGTAACGGACCTTGCTGACAACAGACGCAGAAGGCGTTAGAGAGAGAGCGAGAACGACACTCCCGTCGCCCGTTTGCCCAAGCACCAGTAACAACCAAGGTCACTTTAATTAACTGCCAAATTACAATTTAAATGATAATACTAATCACTCACTTTACAATAGCGAGAAGCTACTGGCTGTCATGTTAATTTAGGGCTGGGGGGGGGGGGGGCAGCTACCACCCCTCTGCCTCTCAGTAGGGTCGGTTTCTGTGTGTCTGCTATTTATTTGGACTGTCTGGGATATTCTCTCTCACAAGATTTTCAATTAGACATCACGATGCGTTTGTCTCAATGTATTCCCTGTAGTAGTCAGCCAATCACTGCTGCTTCTCTCTTTTAAATCTCTGGAATTAAAATGAATGGTGCTCTCAGTTCCATTGAGGTTTCCTTAACAATATCCTCAGGCCTTTGTTAAGGGTTTTAGAGTAAATGCATAAATGCATCATTAGGATAATTGTCTGTGCAAACCATATGTCGAATGTCATTTGAGGTAACTCTCTTGGGCATACCTTTGTTCTTACGTCACTCTCTGGACTTATAGACACACTGTCACAAAACAGGAAACACTTCCTCTTTCTGCTGTGCTCTTTGTCATGAGTCCTGGTTGGCTGGATGCTGAGCAGCGCAAAGCCTGGCTAGACCAGACCCTGGGATATGTATTCCAGCCAACCTCCACCCCATTGCTGTTACTTCCATCTGCTACAACTCACACTCTCCATCCGCCCTCCTAAAGCTTACTCATTTACATATGGAACACAGCTCCACCAATAACAGAGCTTCTATCAATCACTTCCTAATGATGATGATTCTGAATGTAAATTCCCAACAGTGAAATAAAACTCTGGAAGCCTCTTTGGAGGGTGGTTCTGGAATATTGGGGTTCCGGAGTGTCACAACAACTGGCCACCCGTTCTGATCTCTGAATGAAACATTGCATCGTTTCCTAGATGAATTATAATGGTGGATATCTGAACTTGATTTATTATTGCAATCGTTAGCCATATGGCCAAACTGCTCTTCTACCTCCCAACCTCTAACATTAGAAATGAGCGCAGATTACAGGGCTAGGTCATCGCAACCTTTACCACCGCGCAAATTCATCTCAGTCTGGTCAGAGGGGAGGGGGAACAGAAAAATGATTAGAATAGGATCATTTAAATCACTCCTGCATTTCTCAAAATTGTAACACACACGCAAGGTCCAATCACTCACACAGAGAAAGACAACCCTAGAGCTTTAGCTGTTATTGAACCAAAGAACCCCCACTTTGTTTTGACTGAGATTCCAGCAACTAAATGAGATAGTGACGCCTGAAACTAGAACATTGATTAGAGGATAGGCCTACGTACAGCTGACGTTCCCCTATCTCACAGAGATCAAGACTCACTGTCTTCACATGACATTCTATTCATGGAAATGGAATCCAGTTTGGTCTTGTATCATGGTGTCTCATCTTCACCCCCCTCCCCCCCTTCACCCCCTCCCGTCAAGACTCCTCACCACATCTAACAATTATAATAACAGTTCAAATAGGGGAAGGCATAGAAATATCATCAGGAAACATCA
>NC_068424.1:18084001-18161501 GCF_023373465.1 Oncorhynchus keta | reverse complement strand
TGTCCTCATCATATGGTCCTCATCATACTGTCCTGACCATACTGTCCTCATCATACTGTCCTCATCATATGGTCCTCATCATACTGTCCTCACCATACTGTCCTCATCATACTGTCCTCATCATACTGTCCTCATCATACTGTCCTCATCATACTGTCCTCATCATACTGTCCTCACCATACTGTCCTCATCATACTGTCCTCATCATACTGTCCTCATCATACTGTCCTCACCATACTGTCCTCACCATACTGTCCTCATCATATGGTCCTCATCATACTGTCCTGACCATACTGTCCTCATCATACTGTCCTCATCATATGGTCCTCATCATACTGTCCTCATCATATGGTCCTCATCATACTGTCCTCATCATACTGTCCTCACCATACTGTCCTCACCATACTGTCCTCACCATACTGTCCTCATCATATGGTCCTCATCATACTGTCCTCATCATACTGTCCTCACCATACTGTCCTCATCATACTGTCCTCACCATACTGTCCTCACCCTACTGTCCTCACCATACTGTTCTCACCATACTGTCCTCACCATACTGTCCTCACCATACTGTCCTCACCATACTGTCCTCATCATACTGTCCTCATCATACTGTCCTCACCATACTGTCCTCACCATACTGTCCTCACCATACTGTCCTCATCATACTGTCCTCACCATACTGTCCTCACCATACTGTCCTCACCATACTGTCCTCATCATATGGTCCTCATCATACTGTCCTCATCATACTGTCCTCACCATACTGTCCTCATCATACTGTCCTCACCATACTGTCCTCACCCTACTGTCCTCACCATACTGTTCTCACCATACTGTCCTCACCCTACTGTCCTCACCCTACTGTCCTCACCATACTGTTCTCACCATACTGTCCTCACCCTACTGTCCTCACCCTACTGTCCTCACCATACTGTTCTCACCATACTGTCCTCACCATACTGTCCTCACCATACTGTCCTCACCATACTGTCCTCACCATACTGTCCTCATCATACTGTCCTCATCATACTGTCCTCATCATACTGTCCTCATCATACTGTCCTCACCATACTGTCCTCACCATACTGTCCTCACCATACTGTCCTCATCATATGGTCCTCATCATACTGTCCTCATCATACTGTCCTCACCATACTGTCCTCATCATACTGTCCTCACCATACTGTTCTCACCATACTGTCCTCACCATACTGTCCTCACCATACTGTCCTCACCATACTGTCCTCATCATATGGTCCTCATCATACTGTCCTCATCATACTGTCCTCACCATACTGTCCTCATCATACTGTCCTCACCATACTGTCCTCACCCTACTGTCCTCACCATACTGTTCTCACCATACTGTCCTCACCATACTGTCCTGACCATACTGTCCTCACCATACTGTCCTCATCATATAGACCTCACCATACTGTCCTCATCATTCTGTCCTCATCATATGGTCCTCACCATTCTGTCCTCATCATTCTGTCCTCACCATACTGTCCTCATCATATGGTCCTCACCATACTGTCCTCATCATTCTGTCCTCATCATACTGTCCTCACCCTACTGTCCTCACCATACTGTTCTCGCCATACTGTCCTCACCATACTGTCCTGACCATACTGTCCTCACCATACTGTCCTCATCATATGGTCCTCATCATTCTGTCCTCATCATATGGTCCTCACCATTCTGTCCTCATCATTCTGTCCTCACCATACTGTCCTCATCATATGGTCCTCACCATACTGTCCTCATCATTCTGTCCTCACCATACTGTCCTCACCATACTGTACTCACCATACTGTCCTCATCATTCTGTCCTCACCATACTGTCCTCACCATACTGTCCTCATCATATGGTTCTCACCATACTGTCCTCACCATACTGTCCTCGCCATATGGTCCTCACCATACTGTCCTCATCATACTGTCCTCACCATACTGTTCTCACCATACTGTCCTCACCATACTGTCCTCATCATACTGTCCTTACCATACTGTTCTCATCATTCTGTCCTCACCATACTGTGCTCACCATACTGTCCTCATCATACTGTCCTAATCATATGGTCCTCACCATACTGTTCTCATCATTCTGTCCTCACCATACTGTCCTCACCATACTGTCCTCAACATACTGTCCTCATCATATGGTCCTCACCATAATGTTCTCACCATACTGCCCTCACCATACTGTCCTCACCATACTGTCCTCATCATATGGTCCTCAGCATACTGTCCTCATCATTCTGTCCTCACCATACTGTCCTCACCATACTGTCCTCACCATACTGTCCTCATCATATGGTCCTCACCATACTGTTCTCACCATACTGTCCTTACCATACTGTCCTCACCATAATGTCCTCACCATACTGTCCTCATCATACTGTCCTCACCATACTGTCCTCATCATACTGTCCTCATCATACGGTCCTCACCATACTGTCCTCATCATACTGTCCTCATCATACTGTCCTCACCATACTGTTCTCACCATACTGTTCTCACCATACTGTCCTCACCATACTGTCCTTACCATACTGTCCTCACCATAATGTCCTCACCATACTGTCCTCATTATACTGTCCTCACCATACTGTCCTCACCATACTGTCCTCATCATACTGTCCTCACCATACTGTCCTCACCCTACTGTCCTCATCATACTGTTCTCACCATACTGTCCTCACCATACTGTCCTGACCATACTGTCCTCACCATACTGTCCTCATCATATGGTCCTCACCATACTGTCCTCATCATTCTGTCCTCATCATATGGTCCTCACCATTCTGTCCTCATCATTCTGTCCTCACCATACTGTCCTCATCATATGGTCCTCACCATACTGTCCTCATCATTCTGTCCTCACCATACTGTCCTCACCATACCGGGATAGAGGAGGGTTTTGTGGAGGGGTGGAGAGGTGCAGGAGGGGAGGAGGAGGGGTGGAGAGGAGGAAGAGGGGAGGCAGTGTGGTGGAGGGGTGGAGGAATGGAGGGGGGATGGAGGGGTGGAGAAGTGGAGGGGGGGTGGAGGGGTGGAGAGGCGGAGGGGGATGGAGGCGTGGAGAAGAGGAGGGGGGTGGAGGTGTGGAGAGGAGGAAGAGGGGAGGCAGTGTGGTGGAGGGGTGGAGGAATGGAGGGGGATGGAGGGGTGGAGAAGTGGAGGGGGTGGAGGGGTGGAGAGGCGGAGGGGGGATGGAGGGGTGGAGAAGCGGAGGGGGTGGAGGGGTTGAGAATCGGAGGGGGGGGGTGGAGGGGTGGAGAAGCGGAGGGGGTGGAGGGGTGGAGAATCGGAGGGGGTGGAGGGGTTGAGAAGCGGAGGGGGGTGGAGGGGTGGAGAAGCGGAGGGGGATGGAGGGGTGGAGAAGCGAAGGGGGTGGAGGGGTGGAGAAGCGGAGGGGGATGGAGGGGTGGAGAAGCGGAGGGGGTGGAGGGGTGGAGAAGCGGAGGGGGTGGAGGGGGGTGGAGGGGTGGAGAAGCAGAGGGGGATGGAGGGGTGGAGAAGCGGAGGGGGTGGAGGGGTGGAGAAGCGGAGGGGGTGGAGGGGTGGAGAGGAGGAAGAGGGGAGGCAGTGTGGTGGAGGGGTGGAGAAGCAGAGGGGGTGGAGGGGTGGAGAGGCGGAGGGGGGATGGAGGGGTGGAGAAGAGGAGGGGGTGGAGGTGTGGAGAGGAGGAAGAGGGGAGGCAGTGTGGTGGAGGGGTGGAGGAATGGAGGGGGATGGAGGGGTGGAGAAGTGGAGGGGGTGGAGGGGTGGAGAGGCGGAGGGGGGATGGAGGGGTGGAGAAGAGGAGGGGGTGGAGGTGTGGAGAGGAGGAAGAGGGGAGGCAGTGTGGTGGAGGGGTGGAGGAATGGAGGGGGGATGGAGGGGTGGAGAAGTGGAGGGGGTGGAGGGGTGGAGAGGCGGAGGGGGATGGAGGGGTGGAGAAGCGGAGGGGGTGGAGGGGTTGAGAATCGGAGGGGGTGGAGGGGTGGAGAAGCGGGGGGTGGAGGGGTGGAGAATCGGAGGGGGTGGAGGGGTTGAGAAGCGGAGGGGGTGGAGGGGTGGAGAAGCGGAGGGGGGATGGAGGGGTGGAGAAGCGGAGGGGGTGGAGGGGTGGAGAAGCGGAGGGGGATGGAGGGGTGGAGAAGCGGAGGGGGTGGAGGGGTGGAGAAGCGGAGGGGGTGGAGGGGGTGGAGGGGTGGAGAAGCAGAGGGGGATGGAGGGGTGGAGAAGCGGAGGGGGGTGGAGGGGTGGAGAAGCGGAGGGGGTGGAGGGGTGGAGAGGAGGAAGAGGGGAGGCAGTGTGGTGGAGGGGTGGAGAAGCAGAGGGGGATGGAGGGGTGTAGAAGCGGAGGGGGGGTGGAGGGGTGGAGAAGCGGAGGGGGGATGGAGGGGTGGAGAAGCGGAGGGGGTGGAGGGGTGGAGAAGCGGAGGGGGTGGAGGGGTGGAGAAGCAGAGGGGGATGGAGGGGTGGAGAAGCGGAGGGGGTGGAGGGGTGGAGAAGCAGAGGGGGATGGAGGGGTGGAGAATCAGAGGGGGATGGAGGGGTGGAGAAGCGGAGGGGGTGGAGGGGTGGAGAAGCAGAGGGGGATGGAGGGGTGGAGAAGCGGAGGGGGATGGAGGGGTGGTGAAGCGGAGGTGGGGTGGAGGGGTGGAGAAGCGGAGGGGGGTGGAGGGGTGGAGAAGCCGAGGGGGATGGAGGGGTGGAGAAGCGGAGGGGGTGGAGGGGTGGAGAAGCGGAGGGGGGATGGAGGGGTGGAGAAGCGGAGGGGGTGGAGGGGTGGAGAAGCGGAGGGGGTGGAGGGGGTGGAGGGGTGGAGAAGCAGAGGGGGATGGAGGGGTGGAGAAGCGGAGGGGGTGGAGGGGTGGAGAAGCGGAGGGGGTGGAGGGGTGGAGAGGAGGAAGAGGGGAGGCAGTGTGGTGGAGGGGTGGAGAAGCAGAGGGGGATGGAGGGGTGGAGAAGCGGAGGGGGGTGGAGGGGTGGAGAAGCGGAGGGGGATGGAGGGGTGGAGAAGCGGAGGGGGGTGGAGGGGTGGAGAAGCGGAGGGGGTGGAGGGGTGGAGAAGCAGAGGGGGATGGAGGGGTGAAGAAGCGGAGGGGGTGGAGGGGTGGAGAAGCAGAGGGGGATGGAGGGGTGGAGAAGCAGAGGGGGATGGAGGGGTGGAGAAGCGGAGGGGGGTGGAGGGGTGGAGAAGCAGAGGGGGATGGAGGGGTGGAGAAGCGGAGGGGGTGGAGGGGTGGAGAAGCGGAGGGGGATGGAGGGGTGGAGGGGTGGAGAAGCGGAGGGGGGGTGGAGGGGTGGAGGGGGTGGAGGGGTGGAGGGGTGGAGAAGCGGAGGGGGTGGAGGGGTGGAGAAGCGGAGGGGGATGGAGGGGTGGAGGGGTGGAGAAGCGGAGGGGGATGGAGGGGTGGAGGGGGGTGGAGGGGTGGAGGGGTGGAGAAGCGGAGGGGGATGGAGGGGTGGAGGGGGGTGGAGGGGTGGAGAAGCGGTTGAGAACACCTTTATTTAACCAGGTAGGCCAGTTGAGAACACCTTTATTTAACCAGGTAGGCCAGTTGAGAACACCTTTATTTAACCAGGTAGGCCAGTTGAGAACACCTTTATTTAACCAGGTAGGCCAGTTGAGAACACCTTTATTTAACCAGGTGGCCAGTTGAGAACACCTTTATTTAACCAGGTAGGCCAGTTGAGAACACCTTTATTTAACCAGGTAGGCCAGTTGAGAACACCTTTATTTAACCAAGTGGCCAGTTGAGAACACCTTTATTTAACCAGGTGGCCAGCTGAGAACACCTTTATTTAACCAGGTGGCCAGTTGAGAACACCTTTATTTAACCAGGTAGGCCAGTTGAGAACACCTTTATTTAACCAGGTAGGCCAGTTGAGAACACCTTTATTTAACCAGGTAGGCCAGTTGAGAACACCTTTATTTAACCAGGTGGCCAGTTGAGAACACCTTTATTTAACCAGGTAGGCCAGTTGAGAACACCTTTATTTAACCAGGTAGGCCAGTTGAGAACACCTTTATTTAACCAGGTGGCCAGTTGAGAACACCTTTATTTAACCAGGTGGCCAGTTGAGAACACCTTTATTTAACCAGGTGGCCAGTTGAGAACACCTTTATTTAACCAGGTAGGCCAGTTGAGAACACCTTTATTTAACCAGGTAGGCCAGTTGAGAACACCTTTATTTAACCAGGTAGGCCAGTTGAGAACACCTTTATTTAACCAGGTAGGCCAGTTGAGAACACCTTTATTTAACCAGGTGGCCAGTTGAGAACACCTTTATTTAACCAGGTAGGCCAGTTGAGAACACCTTTATTTAACCAGGTAGGCCAGTTGAGAACACCTTTATTTAACCAGGTGGCCAGTTGAGAACACCTTTATTTAACCAGGTGGCCAGTTGAGAACACCTTTATTTAACCAGGTGGCCAGTTGAGAACACATTTATTTAACCAGGTAGGCCAGTTGAGAACACCTTTATTTAACCAGGTAGGCCAGTTGAGAACACCTTTATTTAACCAGGTAGGCCAGTTGAGAACACCTCTATTTAACCAGGTGGCCAGTTGAGAACACCTTTATTTAACCAGGTGGCCAGTTGAGAACACCTTTATTTAACCAGGTTGGCCAGTTGAGAACACCTTTATTTAACCAGGTAGGCCAGTTGAGAACACCTTTATTTAACCAGGTGGCCAGTTGAGAACACCTTTATTTAACCAGGTAGGCCAGTTGAGAACACTTTTATTTAACCAGGTAGGCCAGTTGAGAACACCTTTATTTAACCAGGTGGCCAGTTGAGAACACCTTTATTTAACCAGGTGGCCAGTTGAGAACACCTTTATTTAACCAGGTGGCCAGTTGAGAACACCTTTATTTAACCAGGTAGGCCAGTTGAGAACACCTTTATTTAACCAGGTAGGCCAGTTGAGAACACCTTTATTTAACCAGGTAGGCCAGTTGAGAACACCTTTATTTAACCAGGTGGCCAGTTGAGAACACCTTTATTTAACCAGGTGGCCAGTTGAGAACACCTTTATTTAACCAGGTTGGCCAGTTGAGAACACCTTTATTTAACCAGGTAGGCCAGTTGAGAACACCTTTATTTAACCAGGTGGCCAGTTGAGAACACCTTTATTTAACCAGGTAGGCCAGTTGAGAACACCTTTATTTAACCAGGTAGGCCAGTTGAGAACACCTTTATTTAACCAGGTGGCCAGTTGAGAACACCTTTATTTAACCAGGTAGGCCAGTTGAGAACACCTTTATTTAACCAAGTAGGCCAGTTGAGAACACCTTTATTTAACCAGGTAGGCCAGTTGAGAACACCTTTATTTAACCAGGTGGCCAGTTGAGAAAACCTTTATTTAACCAGGTAGGCCAGTTGAGAACACCTTTATTTAACCAGTTAGGCCAGTTGAGAACACCTTTATTTAACCAGGTAGGCCAGTTGAGAACACCTTTATTTAACCAGGTGGCCAGTTGAGAACACCTTTATTTAACCAGGTAGGCCAGTTGAGAACACCTTTATTTAACCAGGTAGGCCAGTTGAGAACACCTTTATTTAACCAGGTAGGCCAGTTGAGAACACCTTTATTTAACCAGGTGGCCAGTTGAGAACACCTTTATTTAACCAGGTAGGCCAGTTGAGAACACCTTTATTTAACCAGGTAGGCCAGTTGAGAACACCTTTATTTAACCAGGTAGGCCAGTTGAGAACACCTTTATTTAACCAGGTTGGCCAGTTGAGAACACCTTTATTTAACCAGGTAGGCCAGTTGAGAACACCTTTATTTAACCAGGTGGCCAGTTGAGAACACCTTTATTTAACCAGGTGGCCAGTTGAGAACACCTTTATTTAACCAGGTAGGCCAGTTGAGAACACCTTTATTTAACCAGGTAGGCCAGTTGAGAACACCTTTATTTAACCAGGTGGCCAGTTGAGAACACCTTTATTTAACCAGGTGGCCAGTTGAGAACACCTTTATTTAACCAGGTGGCCAGTTGAGAACACCTTTATTTAACCAGGTAGGCCAGTTGAGAACACCTTTATTTAACCAGGTAGGCCAGTTGAGAACACATTTATTTAACCAGGTAGGCCAGTTGAGAACACCTTTATTTAACCAGGTAGGCCAGTTGAGAACACCTTTATTTAACCAGGTGGCCAGTTGAGAACACCTTTATTTAACCAGGTAGGCCAGTTGAGAACACCTTTATTTAACCAGGTAGGCCAGTTGAGAACACCTTTATTTAACCAGGTGGCCAGTTGAGAACACCTTTATTTAACCAGGTGGCCAGTTTTATTTAACCAGGTGGCCAGTTGAGAACACCTTTATTTAACCAGGTAGGCCAGTTGAGAACACCTTTATTTAACCAGGTAGGCCAGTTGAGAACACCTTTATTTAACCAGGTAGGCCAGTTGAGAACACCTCTATTTAACCAGGTGGCCAGTTGAGAACACCTTTATTTAACCAGGTGGCCAGTTGAGAACACCTTTATTTAACCAGGTTGGCCAGTTGAGAACACCTTTATTTAACCAGGTAGGCCAGTTGAGAACACCTTTATTTAACCAGGTGGCCAGTTGAGAACACCTTTATTTAACCAGGTAGGCCAGTTGAGAACACTTTTATTTAACCAGGTAGGCCAGTTGAGAACACCTTTATTTAACCAGGTGGCCAGTTGAGAACACCTTTATTTAACCAGGTGGCCAGTTGAGAACACCTTTATTTAACCAGGTGGCCAGTTGAGAACACCTTTATTTAACCAGGTAGGCCAGTTGAGAACACCTTTATTTAACCAGGTAGGCCAGTTGAGAACACCTTTATTTAACCAGGTGGCCAGTTGAGAACACCTTTATTTAACCAGGTGGCCAGTTGAGAACACCTTTATTTAACCAGGTTGGCCAGTTGAGAACACCTTTATTTAACCAGGTAGGCCAGTTGAGAACACCTTTATTTAACCAGGTGGCCAGTTGAGAACACCTTTATTTAACCAGGTAGGCCAGTTGAGAACACCTTTATTTAACCAGGTAGGCCAGTTGAGAACACCTTTATTTAACCAGGTGGCCAGTTGAGAACACCTTTATTTAACCAGGTAGGCCAGTTGAGAACACCTTTATTTAACCAGGTAGGCCAGTTGAGAACACCTTTATTTAACCAGGTAGGCCAGTTGAGAACACCTTTATTTAACCAGGTGGCCAGTTGAGAAAACCTTTATTTAACCAGGTAGGCCAGTTGAGAACACCTTTATTTAACCAGGTAGGCCAGTTGAGAACACCTTTATTTAACCAGGTAGGCCAGTTGAGAACACCTTTATTTAACCAGGTAGACCAGTTGAGAACACCTTTATTTAACCAGGTAGGCCAGTTGAGAACACCTTTATTTAACCAGGTAGGCCAGTTGAGAACACCTTTATTTAACCAGGTTGGCCAGTTGAGAACACCTTTATTTAACCAGGTAGGCCAGTTGAGAACACCTTTATTTAACCAGGTGGCCAGTTGAGAACACCTTTATTTAACCAGGTGGCCAGTTGAGAACACCTTTATTTAACCAGGTAGGCCAGTTGAGAACACCTTTATTTAACCAGGTAGGCCAGTTGAGAACACCTTTATTTAACCAGGTGGCCAGTTGAGAACACCTTTATTTAACCAGGTGGCCAGTTGAGAACACCTTTATTTAACCAGGTGGCCAGTTGAGAACACCTTTATTTAACCAGGTAGGCCAGTTGAGAACACCTTTATTTAACCAGGTAGGCCAGTTGAGAACACCTTTATTTAACCAGGTAGGCCAGTTGAGAACACCTTTATTTAACCAGGTGGCCAGTTGAGAACACCTTTATTTAACCAGGTAGGCCAGTTGAGAACACCTTTATTTAACCAGGTAGGCCAGTTGAGAACACCTTTATTTAACCAGGTGGCCAGTTGAGAACACCTTTATTTAACCAGGTGGCCAGTTTTATTTAACCAGGTGGCCAGTTGAGAACACCTTTATTTAACCAGGTAGGCCAGTTGAGAACACCTTTATTTAACCAGGTAGGCCAGTTGAGAACACCTTTATTTAACCAGGTAGGCCAGTTGAGAACACCTCTATTTAACCAGGTGGCCAGTTGAGAACACCTTTATTTAACCAGGTGGCCAGTTGAGAACACCTTTATTTAACCAGGTTGGCCAGTTGAGAACACCTTTATTTAACCAGGTAGGCCAGTTGAGAACACCTTTATTTAACCAGGTGGCCAGTTGAGAACACCTTTATTTAACCAGGTAGGCCAGTTGAGAACACTTTTATTTAACCAGGTAGGCCAGTTGAGAACACCTTTATTTAACCAGGTGGCCAGTTGAGAACACCTTTATTTAACCAGGTGGCCAGTTGAGAACACCTTTATTTAACCAGGTGGCCAGTTGAGAACACCTTTATTTAACCAGGTAGGCCAGTTGAGAACACCTTTATTTAACCAGGTAGGCCAGTTGAGAACACCTTTATTTAACCAGGTGGCCAGTTGAGAACACCTTTATTTAACCAGGTGGCCAGTTGAGAACACCTTTATTTAACCAGGTTGGCCAGTTGAGAACACCTTTATTTAACCAGGTAGGCCAGTTGAGAACACCTTTATTTAACCAGGTGGCCAGTTGAGAACACCTTTATTTAACCAGGTAGGCCAGTTGAGAACACCTTTATTTAACCAGGTAGGCCAGTTGAGAACACCTTTATTTAACCAGGTGGCCAGTTGAGAACACCTTTATTTAACCAGGTAGGCCAGTTGAGAACACCTTTATTTAACCAGGTAGGCCAGTTGAGAACACCTTTATTTAACCAGGTAGGCCAGTTGAGAACACCTTTATTTAACCAGGTGGCCAGTTGAGAAAACCTTTATTTAACCAGGTAGGCCAGTTGAGAACACCTTTATTTAACCAGGTAGGCCAGTTGAGAACACCTTTATTTAACCAGGTAGGCCAGTTGAGAACACCTTTATTTAACCAGGTGGCCAGTTGAGAACACCTTTATTTAACCAGGTAGGCCAGTTGAGAACACCTTTATTTAACCAGGTAGGCCAGTTGAGAACACCTTTATTTAACCAGGTAGGCCAGTTGAGAACACCTTTATTTAACCAGGTGGCCAGTTGAGAACACCTTTATTTAACCAGGTAGGCCAGTTGAGAAGACCTTTATTTAACCAGGTAGGCCAGTTGAGAACACCTTTATTTAACCAGGTAGGCCAGTTGAGAACACCTTTATTTAACCAGGTGGCCAGTTGAGAACACCTTTATTTAACCAGGTAGGCCAGTTGAGAACACCTTTATTTAACCAGGTAGGCCAGTTGAGAACACCTTTATTTAACCAGGTAGGCCAGTTGAGAACACCTTTATTTAACCAGGTAGGCCAGTTGAGAACACCTTTATTTAACCAGGTTGGCCAGTTGAGAACACCTTTATTTAACCAGGTAGGCCAGTTGAGAACACCTTTATTTAACCAGGTGGCCAGTTGAGAACACCTTTATTTAACCAGGTGGCCAGTTGAGAACACCTTTATTTAACCAGGTGGCCAGTTGAGAACACCTTTATTTAACCAGGTGGCCAGTTGAGAACACCTTTATTTAACCAGGTGGCCAGTTGAGAACACCTTTATTTAATCAGGTAGGCCAGTTGAGAACACCTTTATTTAACCAGGTGGCCAGTTGAGAACACCTTTATTTAACCAGGTAGGCCAGTTGAGAACACCTTTATTTAACCAGGTAGGCCAGTTGAGAACACCTTTATTTAACCAGGTAGGCCAGTTGAGAACACCTTTATTTAACCAGGTAGGCCAGTTGAGAACACCTTTATTTAACCAGGTGGCCAGTTGAGAACACCTTTATTTAACCAGGTAGGCCAGTTGAGAACACCTTTATTTAACCAGGTAGGCCAGTTGAGAACACCTTTATTTAACCAGGTAGGCCAGTTGAGAACACCTTTATTTAACCAGGTGGCCAGTTGAGAAAACCTTTATTTAACCAGGTAGGCCAGTTGAGAACACCTTTATTTAACCAGGTAGGCCAGTTGAGAACACCTTTATTTAACCAGGTAGGCCAGTTGAGAACACCTTTATTTAACCAGGTGGCCAGTTGAGAACACCTTTATTTAACCAGGTAGGCCAGTTGAGAACACCTTTATTTAACCAGGTAGGCCAGTTGAGAACACCTTTATTTAACCAGGTAGGCCAGTTGAGAACACCTTTATTTAACCAGGTAGGCCAGTTGAGAACACCTTTATTTAACCAGGTGGCCAGTTGAGAACACCTTTATTTAACCAGGTAGGCCAGTTGAGAAGACCTTTATTTAACCAGGTAGGCCAGTTGAGAACACCTTTATTTAACCAGGTAGGCCAGTTGAGAACACCTTTATTTAACCAGGTGGCCAGTTGAGAACACCTTTATTTAACCAGGTAGGCCAGTTGAGAACACCTTTATTTAACCAGGTAGGCCAGTTGAGAACACCTTTATTTAACCAGGTAGGCCAGTTGAGAACACCTTTATTTAACCAGGTAGGCCAGTTGAGAACACCTTTATTTAACCAGGTTGGCCAGTTGAGAACACCTTTATTTAACCAGGTAGGCCAGTTGAGAACACCTTTATTTAACCAGGTGGCCAGTTGAGAACACCTTTATTTAACCAGGTGGCCAGTTGAGAACACCTTTATTTAACCAGGTGGCCAGTTGAGAACACCTTTATTTAACCAGGTGGCCAGTTGAGAACACCTTTATTTAACCAGGTGGCCAGTTGAGAACACCTTTATTTAATCAGGTAGGCAAGTTGAGAACACCTTTATTTAACCAGGTAGGCCAGTTGAGAACACCTTTATTTAACCAGGTGGCCAGTTGAGAACACCTTTATTTAACCAGGTAGGCCAGTTGAGAACACCTTTATTTAACCAGGTAGGCCAGTTGAGAACACCTTTATTTAACCAGGTAGGCCAGTTGAGAACACCTTTATTTAACCAGGTGGCCAGTTGAGAACACCTTTATTTAACCAGGTGACCAGTTGAGAACACCTTTATTTAACCAGGTGGCCAGTTGAGAACACCTTTATTTAACCAGGTTGGCCAGTTGAGAACACCTTTATTTAACCAGGTAGGCCAGTTGAGAACACCTTTATTTAACCAGGTGGCCAGTTGAGAACACCTTTATTTAACCAGGTAGGCCAGTTGAGAACACTTTTATTTAACCAGGTAGGCCAGTTGAGAACACCTTTATTTAACCAGGTGGCCAGTTGAGAACACCTTTATTTAACCAGGTGGCCAGTTGAGAACACCTTTATTTAACCAGGTGGCCAGTTGAGAACACCTTTATTTAACCAGGTAGGCCAGTTGAGAACACCTTTATTTAACCAGGTAGGCCAGTTGAGAACACCTTTATTTAACCAGGTGGCCAGTTGAGAACACCTTTATTTAACCAGGTGGCCAGTTGAGAACACCTTTATTTAACCAGGTTGGCCAGTTGAGAACACCTTTATTTAACCAGGTAGGCCAGTTGAGAACACCTTTATTTAACCAGGTGGCCAGTTGAGAACACCTTTATTTAACCAGGTAGGCCAGTTGAGAACACCTTTATTTAACCAGGTAGGCCAGTTGAGAACACCTTTATTTAACCAGGTGGCCAGTTGAGAACACCTTTATTTAACCAGGTAGGCCAGTTGAGAACACCTTTATTTAACCAGGTAGGCCAGTTGAGAACACCTTTATTTAACCAGGTAGGCCAGTTGAGAACACCTTTATTTAACCAGGTGGCCAGTTGAGAAAACCTTTATTTAACCAGGTAGGCCAGTTGAGAACACCTTTATTTAACCAGGTAGGCCAGTTGAGAACACCTTTATTTAACCAGGTAGGCCAGTTGAGAACACCTTTATTTAACCAGGTGGCCAGTTGAGAACACCTTTATTTAACCAGGTAGGCCAGTTGAGAACACCTTTATTTAACCAGGTAGGCCAGTTGAGAACACCTTTATTTAACCAGGTAGGCCAGTTGAGAACACCTTTATTTAACCAGGTGGCCAGTTGAGAACACCTTTATTTAACCAGGTAGGCCAGTTGAGAAGACCTTTATTTAACCAGGTAGGCCAGTTGAGAACACCTTTATTTAACCAGGTAGGCCAGTTGAGAACACCTTTATTTAACCAGGTGGCCAGTTGAGAACACCTTTATTTAACCAGGTAGGCCAGTTGAGAACACCTTTATTTAACCAGGTAGGCCAGTTGAGAACACCTTTATTTAACCAGGTAGGCCAGTTGAGAACACCTTTATTTAACCAGGTAGGCCAGTTGAGAACACCTTTATTTAACCAGGTTGGCCAGTTGAGAACACCTTTATTTAACCAGGTAGGCCAGTTGAGAACACCTTTATTTAACCAGGTGGCCAGTTGAGAACACCTTTATTTAACCAGGTGGCCAGTTGAGAACACCTTTATTTAACCAGGTGGCCAGTTGAGAACACCTTTATTTAACCAGGTGGCCAGTTGAGAACACCTTTATTTAACCAGGTGGCCAGTTGAGAACACCTTTATTTAATCAGGTAGGCCAGTTGAGAACACCTTTATTTAACCAGGTGGCCAGTTGAGAACACCTTTATTTAACCAGGTAGGCCAGTTGAGAACACCTTTATTTAACCAGGTAGGCCAGTTGAGAACACCTTTATTTAACCAGGTAGGCCAGTTGAGAACACCTTTATTTAACCAGGTAGGCCAGTTGAGAACACCTTTATTTAACCAGGTGGCCAGTTGAGAACACCTTTATTTAACCAGGTAGGCCAGTTGAGAACACCTTTATTTAACCAGGTAGGCCAGTTGAGAACACCTTTATTTAACCAGGTAGGCCAGTTGAGAACACCTTTATTTAACCAGGTGGCCAGTTGAGAAAACCTTTATTTAACCAGGTAGGCCAGTTGAGAACACCTTTATTTAACCAGGTAGGCCAGTTGAGAACACCTTTATTTAACCAGGTAGGCCAGTTGAGAACACCTTTATTTAACCAGGTGGCCAGTTGAGAACACCTTTATTTAACCAGGTAGGCCAGTTGAGAACACCTTTATTTAACCAGGTAGGCCAGTTGAGAACACCTTTATTTAACCAGGTAGGCCAGTTGAGAACACCTTTATTTAACCAGGTGGCCAGTTGAGAACACCTTTATTTAACCAGGTAGGCCAGTTGAGAAGACCTTTATTTAACCAGGTAGGCCAGTTGAGAACACCTTTATTTAACCAGGTAGGCCAGTTGAGAACACCTTTATTTAACCAGGTGGCCAGTTGAGAACACCTTTATTTAACCAGGTAGGCCAGTTGAGAACACCTTTATTTAACCAGGTAGGCCAGTTGAGAACACCTTTATTTAACCAGGTAGGCCAGTTGAGAACACCTTTATTTAACCAGGTAGGCCAGTTGAGAACACCTTTATTTAACCAGGTTGGCCAGTTGAGAACACCTTTATTTAACCAGGTAGGCCAGTTGAGAACACCTTTATTTAACCAGGTGGCCAGTTGAGAACACCTTTATTTAACCAGGTGGCCAGTTGAGAACACCTTTATTTAACCAGGTGGCCAGTTGAGAACACCTTTATTTAACCAGGTGGCCAGTTGAGAACACCTTTATTTAACCAGGTGGCCAGTTGAGAACACCTTTATTTAATCAGGTAGGCAAGTTGAGAACACCTTTATTTAACCAGGTAGGCCAGTTGAGAACACCTTTATTTAACCAGGTGGCCAGTTGAGAACACCTTTATTTAACCAGGTAGGCCAGTTGAGAACACCTTTATTTAACCAGGTAGGCCAGTTGAGAACACCTTTATTTAACCAGGTAGGCCAGTTGAGAACACCTTTATTTAACCAGGTGGCCAGTTGAGAACACCTTTATTTAACCAGGTGACCAGTTGAGAACACCTTTATTTAACCAGGTGGCCAGTTGAGAACACCTTTATTTAACCAGGTGGCCAGTTGAGAACACCTTTATTTAACCAGGTAGGCCAGTTGAGAACACCTTTATTTAACCAGGTTGGCCAGTTGAGAACACCTTTATTTAACCAGGTAGGCCAGTTGAGAACACCTTTATTTAACCAGGTGGCCAGTTGAGAACACCTTTATTTAACCAGGTAGGCCAGTTGAGAACACCTTTATTTAACCAGGTAGGCCAGTTGAGAACACCTTTATTTAACCAGGTAGGCCAGTTGAGAACACCTTTATTTAACCAGGTGGCCAGTTGAGAACACCGTTATTTAACCAGGTTTAACCAGGTAGGTAACCACCTTTAGAAAATGAAGTAAGGAGGTAAGGCAATAAATAGGCCAAAAGTGGCAAAGTAATTACAATTGAGCAATTTACACTGGAGTGATATATCTGCAGATGAGGATGTGCAAGTAGAAATATTGGTGTTCAAAACAGCAGCAGAAAAATAAAAAAATTGGGATGGGGTAGATAGTTGTTTGGATGGGCTATTTACAAATGAGCTGTGTACAGCTGCAGCGATCGGTAAGCTGCTCTGACAGCTGACGCTTAAAGTTAGTGAGGGAAATCTCCAACTTCAGTGATTTTTGCAATTTGTTCAAGTAATTGGCAGCAGAGAACTGGAAGGAAATGCAGCCAAAGAGGTGTTGGCTTTGGGGATGACCAGTGAAATATACCTGCTGGAGCGCGTGCTGCATTTGGGTGCTGTTATCGTGACCAGTGAGCTGAGATAAGGCGGGGCTTTACCTAGCAGAGACTTGTAGATGACCTGGAGCCAGTGGGTTTGGCGACGAATATGTAGCAAGGACCAGCCAATGAGAGCCTACAGGTGGCAGTGATGGGTAGTATATGGGGTTTTGGTGACAAAATGGATGGCACTGTGATAGACTGCATCCAATTTGCTGAGTAGAGTGTTGGGGGCTATTTTGTAAATGACATCGCCGAAGTCAAGGATCGGTAGGATAGTCAGTTTTATGAGGGTATTTTTGGCAGCATGAGTGAAGGATGCTTTGTTGCGAAATAGGAAGCCGATTCTAGATTTAACTATGGATTGGAGATACTTAATGTGAGTCTGGAAGGAGAGTTTACAGTCTAGCCAGACACCTAGGTATTTATAGTTGTCCACATATTCAGAACCGTCCAGAGTAGTGATGCTGGTCGGGCGGGCGGTTGCGGGCAGCGATCGGTTGAAGAGCATGCATTTAATTTTACTAGCATTTAAGAGCAGTTGGAGGCCACGGAAGGAGTGTTGTATGGCGTTGAAGCTCATTTGGAGGTTGGTTAACACAGTGTCCAAAGAAGTTCCAGATGTATACAGAATGGTGTCATCTGCGTAGAGGTGGATGAAAGAATCACCCGCAGCAAGAGCGACATCATTGATATATACAGAGAAAAGATTCGGCCCGAGAATTGAACCCTGTGGCACCCCCATAGAGAATGCCAGAGGTCCGGACAACAGGCCCTCCGATTTGACACACTGAACTCTATCTGATTCCCGGGACCATCCATACGTAGAATGTATGCACACATGACTGTAAGTCGCTTTGGATAAAAGCGTCTGCTAAATGGCATATATTATTATTATTATTATATTATGTAGTTAGTGAACCAGGCGAGGCAGTCATTAGAGAAACCAAGGCTGTTGAGTCTGCCGATAACAATAAAGTGATTGACAGAGTCGAAAGTCTTGGCCAGGTCAATGAAGACGGCTGCACAATACTGTCCAATCTTTACAACCATTGAATCTATCTGTTTTGACCATGACAGTTTACAATCTAAGGTAACGTCAATTAATTTAGTCTCCTCAACTTGTTCAACAGCCACACCATTCATTACCAGATTCAGCTGAGGTCTAGAACTTAGGGAATGATTTGTACCAAATACAATACTCTTAGTTTTAGAGATGTTCAGGGCCAGTTTATTACTGGCTAACCATTCCAAAACTGACTGCAACTCTTTGTTAAAGGTTTCAGTGACTTCACTAACTGTGGTTGCTGATGCGTATATGTTTGAATCATCAACATACACCACGCTTTACATGTTTGACATTAGAGAAGCTTCCATTAAAGAAAACCCGTTGAGTTCTATTAGATAGATAGCTCTGAATCCACGATATGGCAGAGGTTGAAAAGCCATAACACACAAGTTTTTTCAACAACAGGTTATGGTCAATAATGTCAAAGGCTGCACTGAAATCTAACACTACAGCTCCCACAATCTTCTTATTATCAATTTCTTTTAACCAATCATCAGTCATTTGTGTCAGTGCAGTACATGATGAGTGCCCTTCTCTATAAGCATGCTGAAAGTCTGTTGTTAATTTGTTACAGAGAAATAGCATTGTATTTGGTCAAGCACAATTTTTTCCAACAGTTTCCTAAGAGCTGGCAGCAAGCTTATATGTCTGCTGTTAAAACCAGTAAATGCCGCTTTACCACTCTTAGGTAGAAGATTTACTTTGGTTTCCTTCCAGGCCTGAGGACAAAGACTTTCCTCTCGGCTCAGATTAAAGATATGACAGATTGGCTATAGAGTCAGCTACCATCCTCAGTAGCTTTCCATCTAAGTTGTCAATGCCAGGAGGTTTGTCATTATTGATCGATAACAATAATTGTCCCACATCTCCCACACTAACTTTACAAAGTTTGGACTTTTATTTCATTATTAGTTTTTTAATGTATTTATACGATGGTTCATTGTTGGCATTTCCTGCCTAAGTTTGCCAACTTTGCCAATGAAGTAATCATTAAAATAATTGGCAACATCAAATGGTTTTGTGATGAATAAGCCATCTGATTCGATGAAAGATGGACTTGAATTTGTCTTTCTGCCCATAATTTCATTTAAAGTACTCCAGAGTTGTTTCCCATCATTCTTAACATCATTGATCTTGGCTTCATAATATGTGTTCTTCTTCTTTTTGTTGAGTTTAGTCTCATCATTTCTCAATAGGCAGTAAGTCAGCCAGTCAGATGTGCAGACAGATTTACTAGCCACTCATTTTGCCCCCATCTCTTTCAACCATACAGTTTTATCAATTCTTCATCAATCCGTGGAGCCCTAATTGTCCGTTTCTTAACAGGTGCATGTTTATCAGTATTTGGAAGAAGCAATTTCATAAATTAATCGAGTGCAGAGTCTGGATGCTCCTTATTAATCACATCAGGCCAACAAACATTTTTAACATCATCCACATAAGAGTTACAGCAAAATCTTTTGTTTGATCTCTTATACACTATTTTAGGCCCAGCTTTTGGGACTTTGGCTTTCCTTGATATAGCCACTATATTGTGATCACTGCATCCAATGGCTACGGAAACAGCTTTAGAACAAAGTTCTACAGTATTAGTACAAATGTGATCGATACATGTGAATGATGTTGTTCCTGTAGTGTTTGTAAACACCCTGGTAGGTTGATTAATAACCTGAACCAGATTACAGGCACTGGTTACAGTAAGAAGCTTCCTCTTGAACAGACAGCTTGATGAAAACCAGTCAATATTCAGGTCCCCAAGAAAGTAGACCTCTCTGTTTACATCAGATACACTATCAAGCATTTCACACATATTATTTAGATACCGACTGTTAGCTCTTGGTGGTCTATAGCAACATCCCAAAAGAAAGGCTTTAGATGTGCCAAGTGAACCTGCAACCACAGCACTTCAATAACAATTGACACAAGATCCTCTCTAAGCATTACAGGGATATGGCTCTGAAAATATACAGCAACGCCTCCCCCATAAGCATTCCTGTCTCTTCAGTAGATTTCATTTTCTTCTCAAAAGAACGTCCTGCCAAGTCAGGCTGATATGTGGCGTGAGCACTGAGGGAGCATGTGTCCATCACAGTCAGGCTGATATGAGGCGTGAGCGCTGAGGGAGCATGTGTCAATCACAGTCAGGCTGATATGAGGCGTGAGCGCTGAGGGAGCATGTGTCAATCACAATCAGGCTGATATGAGGCGTGAGCGCTGAGGGAGCATGTGTCCATCACAGTCAGGCTGATATGAGGCGTGAGCGCTGAGGGAGCATGTGTCCATCACAGTCAGGCTGATATGAGGCGTGAGCGCTGAGGGAGCATGTGTCCATCACAGTCAGGCTGATATGAGGCGTGAGCGCTGAGGGAGCATGTGTCCATCACAGTCAGGCTGATATGTGGCGTGAGCGCTGAGGGAGCATGTGTCCATCACAGTCAGGCTGATATGAGGCGTGAGCGCTGAGGGAGCATGTGTCAATCACAGTCAGGCTGATATGTGGCGTGAGCGCTGAGGGAGCATGTGTCCATCACAGTCAGGCTGATATGTGGCGTGAGCGCTGAGGGAGCATGTGTCCATCACAGTCAGGCTGATATGTGGCGTGAGCGCTGAGGGAGCATGTGTCCATCACAGTCAGGCTGATATGAGGCGTGAGCGCTGAGGGAGCATGTGTCCATCACAGTCAGGCTGATATGAGGCGTGAGCGCTGAGGGAGCATGTGTCCATCACAGTCAGGCTGATATGAGGCGTGAGCGCTGAGGGAGCATGTGTCCATCACAGTCAGGCTGATATGAGGCGTGAGCGCTGAGGGAGCATGTGTCCATCACAGTCAGCCTGATATGAGGCGTGAGCGCTGAGGGAGCATGTGTCAATCACAGTCAGGCTGATATGAGGCGTGAGCGCTGAGGGAGCATGTGTCAATCACAGTCAGGCTGATATGAGGCGTGAGCGCTGAGGGAGCATGTGTCCATCACAGTCAGGCTGATATGTGGCGTGAGCGCTGAGGGAGCATGTGTCCATCACAGTCAGGCTGATATGAGGCGTGAGCGCTGAGGGAGCATGTGTCCATCACAGTCAGGCTGATATGAGGCGTGAGCGCTGAGGGAGCATGTGTCCATCACAGTCAGGCTGATATGAGGCGTGAGCGCTGAGGGAGCATGTGTCAATCACAGTCAGGCTGATATGTGGCGTGAGCGCTGAGGGAGCATGTGTCAATCACAGTCAGGCTGATATGAGGCGTGAGCGCTGAGGGAGCATGTGTCAATCACAGTCAGGCTGATATGAGGCGTGAGCGCTGAGGGAGCATGTGTCAATCACAGTCAGGCTGATATGAGGCGTGAGCGCTGAGGGAGCATGTGTCAATCACAGTCAGGCTGATATGAGGCGTGAGCGCTGAGGGAGCATGTGTCAATCACAGTCAGGCTGATA
This sequence comes from Oncorhynchus keta, assembly GCF_023373465.1. Lineage (NCBI taxonomy): Eukaryota > Metazoa > Chordata > Actinopteri > Salmoniformes > Salmonidae > Oncorhynchus > Oncorhynchus keta. The sequence goes on along the minus strand of NC_068424.1, from coordinate 18,140,366 downwards.
TGAGGCGTGAGCGCTGAGGGAGCATGTGTCAATCACAGTCAGGCTGATATGAGGCGTGAGCGCTGAGGGAGCATGTGTCAATCACAGTCAGGCTGATATGAGGCGTGAGCGCTGAGGGAGCATGTGTCAATCACAGTCAGGCTGATATGAGGCGTGAGCGCTGAGGGAGCATGTGTCCATCACAGTCAGGCTGATATGAGGCGTGAGTGCTGAGGCCTGCTGGGAAAGATGGAAGGATGGGATGGACGACTAACTTATACTGTAAATGTAGAGCTCAGGATGTCTCTCTCACACACACACACACACACACACACACACACACACACACACACACACACACACACACACACACACACACACACACACACACACACACACACACACACACGCACACACGGTTAAGGAACTACTGCTAAAGTGATTACATGCACATGGACTTTATTGAGCAACTGGAGACGACTTTATTTTGATACCCGTGTAGTACAGTTTGTGACATGCTCAGTAGTCACTTGTCAGACAGGGAGGCCCTGTGGCATGTAACAACATGGCTCAATCCACAGGGCCTCCTACACAGTCCACCAGCTTGTGCTCACCTCACCTGTCTGTCTCCTTCCTGTCTTCTTCCTCTCCTGTCTGTCTCCTGTCTGCTCACCTCACCTCACCTCACCTCACCTCACCTGTCTGTCTGTCTGTCTGTCTGTCTGTCTGTCTGTCTGTCTGTCTGTCTGTCTGTCTGTCTGTCTGTCTGTCTCCTGTCTGCTCACCTCACTGTCTGTCTGTCTGTCTGTCTGTCTGTCTGTCTGTCTGTCTGTCTGTCTGTCTGTCTGTCTGTCTGTCTGTCTGTCTGTCTGTCTGTCTGTCTCCTCTCCTGTCTGTCTCCTCTCCTGTCTGTTCACCTGTACAGCAGCAGAAGGTCTGGGTGAGTCAGCTGACCCCCTCAGCATTCCCTGTGCCTTTGTCAAGACTACTGTACACAGCCTCACCCAGAGGTCCCCAGGGGCTCGTCAGACTGGCCTGTCAGTTATGGGCTCCGATCCGTATTCATAACTTTGTCAAAGCAACGGACATTCAATCTGTGCTTAACCTCAGTGAAGAGCATGGGAGTGTGTGTGTGTGTGTGTGTGTGTGTGTGTGTGTGTGTGTGTGTGTGTGTGTGTGTGTGTGTGTGTGTGTGTGTGTGTGTGTGTGTGTGTGTGTGTGTGTGTGTGTGTGTGTGTGTGTGTGTGTGTGTGTGTGTGTGTGTGTGTGTGTGTTGTACATGCTCTTTTCTGTCATGGCAGCAAAATGTAACCTTATATCTGATGTAGAGACTCCCAAGATATAGACAGGTGCTCCATTCTTAGTGATAATGTTTAATCTACAGTGCTGTAAACCCTTGTCCCGGGGGCTCTGGGTCATGCTACCCAGCAGGTTAGATGTAGCCATGGACCTGGATTAAGTAGTGTTCTGCTTAGAGGTAGGGCCAATACAGGTGTGGTCTGTGTAGACCATAGGTGTGTGTAGACTGTAGGTGTATTGAAAACTGTAGGCGTGTGTAGACTGTAGGTGTGTGTAGACTGTAGGCTTGTGTAGACTGTAGGTGTATTGTAGACTATAGGTGTGTGTAGACTGTAGGTGTGTTGTTGACTGTAGGTCTGTGTAGACTGTAGGCGTGTGTAGATTGTAGGTGTGCTGTAGACTGTAGACGTGTGTAGACTGTAGGAGTGTGTAGACTGTAGCTGTATGTTGACTATGGGTGTGTTGTAGACTGTAGGCGTGTGTAGATTGTAGGTGTGTGTAGACTGTAGGTGTGCTGTAGACTGTAGGCGTGTGTAGACTGTAGCTGTGTGTAGACTGTAGGCTTGTGAAGACTGCAAGTGTGTGTAGACTCTAGACATCTGTAGACTGTAGCTGTGTTTAGACTGCAGGTGTGCTGTAGACTGTAGGCGTGTGTAGACTGTAAAGGTTTGTAGACTGTAAGTCTGTGTAGACTGTAGCTGTGTGTAGACTGTAGGCGTGTGTAGACTGTAGATGTGTGTAAACTGTAGGTGTTTTGTAGACTGTAGCTGTGTGTAGACTGTAGGTGTTTTGTAGACTGTAGCTGTGTATAGACAGTAGGTGTGTGTAGACTGTAGGTGTGTGTAGACTGTAGGTGTTTTGTAGACTGTAGGTGTATTGTAGACTATAGGTGTGTGTAGACTGTAGGTGTGTTGTTGACTGTAGGTCTGTGTAGACTGTAGGCGTGTGTAGATTGTAGGTGTGCTGTAGACTGTAGACGTGTGTAGACTGTAGGAGTGTGTAGACTGTAGCTGTATGTTGACTATGGGTGTGTTGTAGACTGTAGGCGTGTGTAGATTGTAGGTGTGTGTAGACTGTAGGTGTGCTGTAGACTGTAGGCGTGTGTAGACTGTAGCTGTGTGTAGACTGTAGGCTTGTGAAGACTGCAAGTGTGTGTAGACTCTAGACATCTGTAGACTGTAGCTGTGTTTAGACTGCAGGTGTGCTGTAGACTGTAGGCGTGTGTAGACTGTAAAGGTTTGTAGACTGTAAGTCTGTGTAGACTGTAGCTGTGTGTAGACTGTAGGCGTGTGTAGACTGTAGATGTGTGTAAACTGTAGGTGTTTTGTAGACTGTAGCTGTGTGTAGACTGTAGGTGTTTTGTAGACTGTAGCTGTGTATAGACAGTAGGTGTGTGTAGACTGTAGGTGTGTGTAGACTGTAGATGTTTTGTAGACTGTAGCTGTGTATAGACAGTAGGTGTGTGTAGACTGTAGCTGTGTATAGACAGTAGGTGTGTGTAGACTGTAGCTGTGTATAGACAGTAGGTGTGTGTAGACTGTAGCTGTGTATAGACAGTAGGTGTGTGTAGACTGTAGGTGTGTGTAGACTGTAGGTGTTTTGTAGACTGTAGCTGTGTATAGACAGTAGGTGTGTGTAGACTGTAGCTGTGTATAGACAGTAGGTGTGTGTAGACTGTAGCTGTGTATAGACAGTAGGTGTGTGTAGACTGTAGCTGTGTATAGACAGTAGGTGTGTGTAGACTGTAGCTGTGTATAGACAGTAGGTGGGTGTAGACTGTAGCTGTGTATAGACAGTAGGTGTGTGTAAACTGTAGGTGTGTATTACCTAGGATAGGGTAAGTAAGGGTAAGTAATCCTTCTCACCCCCCCTTCTCCCCCCCAAAAAAAAAAAAAAAGATTTAGATGCAAGTGGCTGTTCCACTGGATGTCATAAGGTGTATGCACCAATTTGTAAGTCGCTCTGGATAAGAGCGTCTGCTAAATGACTTCAATGTAATGTAAATGTATAGACAGTAGGTGTGTGTAGACTGTAGCTGTGTATAGACAGTAGGTGTGTGTAGACTATAGCTGTGTGTAGACTGTAGCTGTGTATAGACAGTAGGTGTGTGTAGACTGTAGTAGGTGTGTGTAGACTGTAGCTGTGTATAGACAGTAGGTGTGTGTAGACTGTAGCTGTGTATAGACAGTAGGCGTGTTGTAGACTGTAGGTGTTTTGTAGACTGTAGGAGGGTTGTGGAATGTAGGTCTGTGTAGAATGTATGTCTAAAGTAGACTGTATGTGTGTTGTAGACTGTAGGTGTGTTGTAAACTGTAGATGTGTTGTAGACTGTAGGTCTGTGTTGAATGTAGGTCTATGCAGACTGTAGGTGTGTGTAGACTGTTGGTCTGTGTAGACTGTAGGTGTGTTGTAGACTGTAGGTGTGTTGAAGACTGTATGCCTGTGTAGAATGTAGGTGTGTTGTTGACTGTAGGTTTGTGTAGACTGTAGGTTTATGTAGATTGTAGACGTGTGTAGACTGGAGGTGTGTGTAGACTATAGGCGTGTATTCTGTAGGTCTGTATTGACTGTAGGTGTTTTGTAGACTCTTTGTGTGTTGTAGACTGCAGGTCTGTATAGAATGTAGGTCTGTGTACACTGTAGGTGTGTGTAGAATGTATGTATATGTAGACTGTAGGTCTGTATAGAATGTAGGTCTGTGTAGACTGTGGGTGTGTGTGTACTAGAGGCGTGTGAGACTATAGGCCTGATAGACTGTAGGTCTGTGTAGTCTGTAGGTGTATTGTAGACTGTTTGTGTGTTGTAGACTGTAGGTCTGTATAGAATGTAGGTCTGTGCAGACTGCAGGTGTGTTGTAGACTGTAGGTGTGTTGTAGACTGTAGGTATGTGTATAATGTAGGTCTGTGTAGAATGTATGTCTGTGTAGAATGTAGGCGTGTGTAGACCGTAGGTGTGTTGTAGACTGTAGCCATGTGTAGAATGTAGGTCTGTGTAGACTGTAGGTGTGTTGTAGACTTTAGGCGTGTGTTGAATGTTGGTCTGTGTAGACTGTAAGTCTGTGTAGACTGTAGGTCTGTGTAGACTGTAGGTATGTGTAGAATTTAGGTCTGTGTTGACTGTTGCTCTGTGTAGACTGTAGGGGTGTTATAGACTGTAGGTCTGTGTTGACTGTATGTCTGTGTAGACTGTAGGTCTGTGTAGAATGTAGGTTTGTGTAGACTGCAGGTCTGTGTAGACTGTAGGTGTTTTGTAGACTGTTTATGTGTTGTAGACTGCAGGTCTGTATAGAATGTAGGTCTGTGTAGACTGTAGGTGTGTTGTAGACTTAGGGGTGTGTAGACTGTAGGTGTGTTGTAGACTGTAGGTCTATATAGACTGTAGGTGTTTTGTAGAATGTAGATCTGCATTGACTGTAGGTCTGTGTAGACTGTAGGTCTGTGTAGACTGTAGGTGTGTGTTGACTGTAGGTCTGTGTAGACTGTAGGTGTGTTGTAGAATGTAGATCTGCATTGACTGTAGGTCTGTGTAGACTGTAGGTCTGTGTAGAGTGTAGGACTGTGTTGACTGTAGGTCTGTAGACTGTAGGTGTGTTGTAGACTGTAGGTCTGTGTAGAATGTAGGTCTTTGTAGACAGTAGGTCTGTGCTGAATGTGGGTCTGTGTTGACTGTAGGTCTGTGTACACTGTAGGTGTGTTGTAGACTGTAGGTCTGTGTAGACTGTAGGTGTGTTGTAGAATGTAGGTCTGTGTAGACTGCAGGTCTGTGTAGACTAGGTATGTGTAGAATCTCGGTCTGTGTTGACTGTTGGTCTGTGTAGACTGTAGGTGTGTTATAGACTGTAGGTCTGTGTAGACTGCAGGTCTGTGTAGACTAGGTCTGTGTAGAATGTAGGTCTGTGTTGACTGTTGGTCTGTGTAGACTGTAGGTGTGTTATAGACTGTAGGTCTGTGTTGACTAGGTCTGTGTAGACTAGGTCTGTGTAGAATGTAGGTCTGTGTTGACTGTTGGTCTGTGTAGACTGTAGGTGTGTTATAGACTGTAGGTCTGTGTTGACTGTGGGTCTGTCTCAGGGCATGGGGCTGTGGTTGGGTGAGCAGTTGGGTGTGTTGTGTGTGTATGTAAGTTGTTTTCACTATTCATTTTTAACACGTTAACATGTTTTTAACATGTCTAGTGATGACCAGTGATATACTGTACTGTCAAATCAATTCTCAATGTAATATATATGATCTACAGGATTGTTACAATGCATGTAACATTCATTGGTAACACTTCACTTGACACCCAGCGTCATAACATGTTTCATCATATGTCATAACCATTTTATAATGTGTCATAACATCTGACATAACTTGTCATAACTTGTCATAAATGGTCAAAACACTGTCATGACCCATATGTTTAGACATATGACATATATTATTTTATGGCTGTGTCAAAAGCCACAAAACCTACCACATAAGACAAAACCTTCCATTACACCATAGCCTATGTGTCAACAGTATGTTCATGTTATTTAACATTTTCAGAAATGTACCATATTAAATGATCATTGTAATTGCGCACAAATTGATGTCAGACATGCACCTACCCCAATGCTCTGTGTCTGATGACTGGGATGAATGCAGGAGCAGATTTCAGGAGCAGGACACCCTCTTTGATGACTGACATAAGGGAATGTACGTGACAGGCCTATCTTGTAACGGCGTTCGTCTGTTGAAAGAGATTCGGACCAAAATGCAGCGTGGTGGTTACTCATGTTCTTTAATGAAGAAAAGACGATATAGGAACAATCACCCACAAAATACACAGTGAAACCCAGGCTACCTAAATATGGTTCCCAATCAGAGACAACGAGAATCACCTGACTTTGATTGAGAAGCGCCTCAGGCAGCCAAGCCTATGCTAGACACACCCCTAATCAGCCACAATCCCAATGCCTACAAAAAAAACAATACGATAACACAATAAACCCATGTCACACCCTGGCCTGAACAAATAATTAAAGAAAACAAAAAATACTAAGACCAAGGCGTGACAGAACCCCCCCTATGGTGCGGACTCCCGGACGCACCTCAAAACCATAGGGAGGGTCCGGGTGGGCGTCTGTCTATTAGGACCCCACTCCATAAATGTCATAGTTCCTCCCCCTCGCGTCCTAGGATAATCCACCCTCGCCACCGACCATGGCCTAATAGTCCTCACCCAGAACCCCACTGGACTGAGGGGCAGCTCGTGACTGAGGGGCAGCTCGGGACTGAGGGGCAGCTCGGGACTGAGGCAGCTCGGGACTGAGGGGAAGCTCGCGACTGAGGGGAAGCTCGTGACTGAGGGGAAGCTCGGGACTGAGGGGCAGCTCGGGACTGAGGGGAAGCCCGGGACTGAGGGGAAGCCTGGGACTGAGGGGAAGCCCGGGACTGAGGGGAAGCCCAGTACTGAGGGGAAGCCCAGTACTGAGGGGAAGCCCAGTACTGAGAGGAAGCCCAGTACTGAGATGAAGCCCAGTACTGAGATGAAGCTCAGGCAGGTAGCTGGCTCCGGCAGATCCTGGCTGGCTGGCGGATCTGGAAGAGTCTGGTTGACTGGCAGATCTGGAAGAGTCTGGTTGACTGGCAGATCTGGAAGAATCTGGTTGACTGGCAGATCTAGCTGCTCCATGCAGACTGACAGCTCTGGCTGCTCCATGTAGACTGGCAGCTCTGGCTGCTCCATGCAGATTGGCAGCTCTGGCTGCTCCATGCAGATTGGCATCTCTGGCTGCTCCATGCAGACTGGCAGCTCTGGCTGCTCCATGCAGACTGGCAGCTCTGGCTGCTCCATGCAGACTGACAGCTCTGGCTGCTCCATGCAGACTGGCAGCTTTGTGCAGACTGGCAGCTCTGGCTGCTCCATGCAGACTGACAGCTCTGGCTGCTCCATGCAGACTGGCAGCTCTGGCTGCTCCATGCAGACTGACAGCTCAGGCTGCTCCATGCAGACTGACAGCTCAGGCTGCTTCATGCAGGCTGACAGCTCTGGCTGCTCCATGCAGACTGTCAGCTCTGGCTGCTCCATGCAGTCTGGCAGCTCAGGCTGCTCCGAACAGGCAGGAGGCTCCGGCAGCGCTGTAGAGGTGGAAGGCTCTGGAAGCGCTGAACAGGCGGGAGACTCCGACAGCACAGGAGAGGAGGAAAACGCTGGCTGCGCTGAACAGGCGGGAGGCTCCGACAGCGCTCGAGAGAAGGATGGCTTTGGCTGTGCTGAACAGACGAGGTGCACTGAAGGCCTGGTGCGTGGTGCTTGAACTGGTGGTACTGGATCGAGGACACGCACAGGAAGCCTGGTGCGGGGAGCTGCCACCGGCGGACTGGTGTTTGGAGGTGGCTCTGGATAGACCGGACCGTGCAGGCGCACTGGAGCTCTTGAGCACCGAGCCTGCCCAACCTTACCTGGCTCGATGCCCACTCTAGCCCGGCCAATACGAAGAGCTGGTATGAACCGCACCGGGCTATGCACCCGCACTGGAAACACCGTGCGCTCCATAGCATAACACGGTGCCTGCCCGGTCTCTCTAGCCCCCCGGTAAGCACAGGGAGTTTGCACAGGTCTCCTACCTGGCATAGCCATACTCTCTGTAAGCCCCCCCCCCCAATACATTTTTGGGGCTGACTCTCATGCTTCCATCCGCGTCGCCGTGCTGCCTCCTCATACCAGCGCCTCTCCGCTTTCGACGCCTCCAGTTCTTCCTTGGGGCGGCGATATTCTCCAGGCTGAGCCCAGGGTCCTTTTCCGTCCAATATCTCCTCCCAAGTCCAGAAGTCCTTTGATCGCTGCTCCTCACGATTAACAGGGGGAGTTGGCTCAGGTCTGAACCCTGACTCTGCCATACTCTCCCTGAGCCCCCCCCCAATACATTTTTGGTGCTGCTTTTCAGGCTTCCTTGCCAACCGTGTTCCCTCGTATCGTCGGCTCTTATCTCCGGCTGCCTCTGCTCTCCTAAGTGCCTCCACCTGTTCCCATGGGAGGCGATCTCTTCCGGCCAATATCTCCTCCCAAGTGTAACAACCTTTACCATCCAACACGTCTTCCCATGTCCATTCCTCCTTTCGCTGCTCCTGCTGTCGCTGCCTGTTACCACGCTGCTCGGTCCGGGTGTGGTGGGTGATTCTGTAACGGCGTTCGTCTGTTGAAAGAGAGTCGGACCAAAATGCAGCGTGGTGGTTACTCATGTTCTTTAATGAAGAAAAGACGATACATGAAATAACTATTTATATATACAAAAACAACAAACGGAACGAGAAAACCTATACAGCCTGTCTGGTGTCAACTAACACAGAGACAGGAACAATCACCCACAAAATACACAGTGAAACCCAGGCTACCTAAATATGGTTCCCAATCAGAGACAACGAGAATCACCTGACTCTGATTGAGCCTATGCTAGACACGCCCCTAATCAGCCACAATCCCAATGTCTACAAAAAAAAACAATACGATAACACAATAAACCCATGTCACACCCTGGCCTGAACAAATAATTAAAGAAAACACAAAATACTAAGACCAAGGCGTGACATATCTGGCTTATGTGATGATGATGGTCATAATGCTTCTTGACAGTGTTATAAAGTGTATTTTCATCAAGTTATTTCAAATCTGATGGAAAAAACCTGACTGTAAAGAATTACATTACAACAACAACAAAGGACATAAGAAACCAACTTTCAAATGAAAGGAAACCGCTTGTCAGGGAAAAAATACATTTGAATAAATGTGGTTTTTGAAACTCTTATATAGATGTCATAACCAGCCGCAAGATAATGAAATATATGTCACAACAGGTGTAAATATATGTGTCATAACAGTGTTATGATCATATTATGACAGTTAATGTCATGTTATGTCAGCTGTTATGACATATTATGACATGGTTATGGCCGTGACATAATGTGTTATGACGCTTGGTGTCAAGTAAAGTGTTACCCATTCATTCTACATTTTGGATTCAAATCCATTCAAGTAGTTGAATGTTGAATTGTGCAGTAATTCGCTGAGTCCTGGTCCCTGATCCCTTGGCAGGAGGTATGATCTCATCTCCTCCCCCTTTCTCTCTATCCTGTCTATGTCCATCACACACTGCTGCAGGTGATTCTCCCTCTCCTCGGGGACCAACTAAACACACACACACACACACACGCACACACGCACGCGCGCACGCGCGCACACACACACACACACACACACACCCACGCACACACACACACACACACACGCACGCACGCACGCACGCACACACGCACGCACGCACACACACACACCAACTGTTCTTTAAAGGGGCGGCCCAAGTCTGTTTGCTGTGCTTGTGCCCATGGCATGTCGTTTAACACCCTAGTAATAAAGTGGCTGAAACCAGAGTGCTCATTCCCATCTAAATCTATGGGCTGGCTTTGACTGACAGCCGAGAGGGCAATGGTGGTCAAGGTGCTGACATCCTTTGGTACCTAGGGAATATGTGTTACAGATAACACCTATTAAGGATCAGGGGAGTGAATTGAATCTGGCTATGAACACACCAGGTGAAGGTTGGCAATAGATTATTCAAAATAATGATCAAAAGGCTAAAAATAAATCAAAACATGAATCATTTCAACATGAGGTATTCATGTTTCCACTGTATTTGATCACATAAGTAGATCAATATTCAACGTTATTTTGCAGAATACAGACAGCACCATTTGTTTATTGCTAATCAGTTACATGCTAATAATGCATTTCATGAGAAACAATGATAAGATAGTCAGACACTCTGTCATACTCCCAGATATTAAGACTCAACGAATGTTCCGGCACTCAGAGCTTTCGTCAGTGTGATGCATTGATGTCTTCTGTAACAATAAACACCATGACACAGACCTAGCCACCATTTTGTCTCTGATTGTTATCCTGACTGAGGAGCCGCTCGCTATCCGTTTATCCCCCAGCCCTACCAGCCAACTGGGTGAAGGATCTCCTGCCTGTCTCCCCACCCAAACTCCTGGTCCCATCTGCTTGCAGAGAGACACAACGTTTGTCAAAGTAGACTGCATAATGGCTTTGGCATCCTTATTATAATCTCAGCGTAATCTTCATTTGTCCACTGTTGGCAACGGGAGACTTCTGGGTTTGGGGAAATCAGGATCCCTAAGTGTCCTCGTTTCTTTCCCATTAACTCAAATCAGCCATGAACGCTCATTTAACTCCCATTTATAACAGGGATCTGGCATATTAGCATTATTTTCTGATGGGTAACGTGAACTGCAGGTTTGTTGGTTTTCTATTGTGGTAGACTACATGTCCCAGAATTCATACGGCAAAGTTAACTCACAAAATGTTCCGATTAGAAGGAACATGCCCTCAAACCATGCTATTTTATTTGATTTAACTAGGCAAGTCAGTTAAGAACTAATTCTTATTTTCAATGACGGCCTAGGAACACCGGGTTAACAGTCAGCTCGGGGATTCGATCTTGCAACCTTTCAATTACTAGTCCAACGCTCTAAACACTAGGCTACCTGCCGCCCCAGGTAGCCTATATGAGGCTAGTATGAAAAATAAGGAAGGGCAACAAGCTACCCATTCTGTCTCTCCATTTGGCAGGGGCCCTTAGACGGCCACTACTTTGGCTGTATGTGGGTCACACCCACCGTTCCCAGCTGTTCATCCCAGTCAGCTGTGCCTTTTTCTGTGCACGCCAACATCTGCTCCACAAAAACAATTTTCAGCTTTTAGCACTCAAATGGAGGTTACACCATATGCCAGCAAGCCACTTAGATTCTGCCAGGGGAGCCGGGCCCTGCCCTGCCCGCACTCGTTGAGGCAACAATGAAGGAGAGGGGTGCTGGGAAGTGAAGGGGAACTCAGCTAGCTCTCTCCCTCTCTGTCTCTCTCTCTGTCTCTCTGTCCCCCTCCCTCCATCCTGTGCATGCTAGGGTTCGTGCTGCTACTGTGACTGCTCACTCAGGCCATCAGAGACGTGTGCCAGTGTGCGTCTGCTCAAGGTGCTTTGGCAGTGCGGCCTTTTGAATATTAATGTGCTGCCTAAACAACAGTTTGCCTGCAAGGTCTGCCACAAGGTCTGCTCAAGTTGCCGTCTTTGTGTGTGTGTGTTTAGGTAAAACACACAGTGTGTTGACTGACAGTGTCGCAGACATAATTAAATACAGATATGTTGTTCATTTTTCAGTGGTGTGATGTGAGGTTTTAATATTGAGTGGTTTGATGTGGTGTGATGTGAGGTTTTAATATTGAGTGGTTCGATGTGGTTTGATGTGAGGTTTTAATTTTGAGTGGTTTGATGTGGTGTGATGTGAGGTTTTAATATTGAGTGGTTCGATGTGGTTTGATGTGAGGTTTTAATATTGAGTGGTTCGATGTGGTTTGATGTGAGGTTTTAATTTTGAGTGGTTTGATGTGGTGTGATGTGAGGTTTTAATATTGAGTGGTTTGATGTGGTTTGATGTGAGGTTTTAATATTGAGTGGTTTGATGTGGTTTGATGTGAGGTTTTAATATTGAGTGGTTCGATGTGGTTTGATGTGAGGTTTTAATATTGAGTGGTTTGATGTGGTGTGATGTGAGGTTTTAATATTGAGTGGTTCGATGTGGTTTGATGTGAGGTTTTAATATTGAGTGGTTCGATGTGGTTTGATGTGAGGTTTTAATATTGAGTGGTTTGATGTGGTGTGATGTGAGGTTTTAATATTGAGTGGTTCGATGTGGTGTGATGTGAGGTTTTAATATTGAGTGGTTCGATGTGGTTTGATGTGAGGTTTTAATATTGAGTGGTTTGATGTGGTGTGATGTGAGGTTTTAATATTGAGTGGTTCGATGTGGTTTGATGTGAGGTTTTAATATTGAGTGGTTCGATGTGGTTTGATGTGAGGTTTTAATATTGAGTGGTTCGATGTGGTGTGATGTGAGGTTTTAATATTGAGTGGTTCGATGTGGTTTGATGTGAGGTTTTAATATTGAGTGGTTTGATGTGGTTTGATGTGAGGTTTTAATATTGAGTGGTTCGATGTGGTGTGATGTGAGGTTTTAATATTGAGTGGTTCGATGTGGTTTGATGTGAGGTTTTAATTTTGAGTGGTTTGATGTGGTGTGATGTGAGGTTTTAATATTGAGTGGTTCGATGTGGTTTGATGTGAGGTTTTAATATTGAGTGGTTTGATGTGGTGTGATGTGAGGTTTTAATATTGAGTGGTTCGATGTGGTTTGATGTGAGGTTTTAATATTGAGTGGTTCGATGTGGTTTGATGTGAGGTTTTAATATTGAGTGGTTTGATGTGGTGTGATGTGAGGTTTTAATATTGAGTGGTTCGATGTGGTTTGATGTGAGGTTTTAATATTGAGTGGTTTGATGTGGTGTGATGTGAGGTTTTAATTTTGAGTGGTTTGATGTGGTGTGATGTGAGGTTTTAATATTGAGTGGTTCGATGTGGTTTGATGTGAGGTTTTAATATTGAGTGGTTTGATGTGGTGTGATGTGAGGTTTTAATATTGAGTGGTTTGATGTGGTGTGATGTGAGGTTTTAATATTGAGTGGTTCGATGTGGTTTGATGTGAGGTTTTAATATTGAGTGGTTCGATGTGGTTTGATGTGAGGTTTTAATATTGAGTGGTTCGATGTGGTTTGATGTGAGGTTTTAATATTGAGTGGTTTGATGTGGTTTGATGTGAGGTTTTAATATTGAGTGGTTTGATGTGGTGTGATGTGAGGTTTTAATATTGAGTGGTTCGATGTGGTGTGATGTGAGGTTTTAATATTGAGTGGTTCGATGTGGTTTGATGTGAGGTTTTAATATTGAGTGGTTTGATGTGGTGTGATGTGAGGTTTTAATATTGAGTGGTTTGATGTGTGATGAGGTTTTAATTTTGAGTGGTTTGATGTGGTGTGATGTGAGGTTTTAATATTGAGTGGTTTGATGTGGTTTGATGTGAGGTTTTAATTTTGAGTGGTTTGATGTGGTGTGATGTGAGGTTTTAATATTGAGTGGTTTGATGTGGTTTGATGTGAGGTTTTAATATTGAGTGGTTCGATGTGGTGTGATGTGAGGTTTTAATATTGAGTGGTTCGATGTGGTTTGATGTGAGGTTTTAATATTGAGTGGTTCGATGTGGTGTGATGTGAGGTTTTAATATTGAGTGGTTCGATGTGGTGTGATGTGAGGTTTTAATATTGAGTGGTTCGATGTGGTTTGATGTGAGGTTTTAATATTGAGTGGTTCGATGTGGTGTGATGTGAGGTTTTAATTTTGAGTGGTTCGATGTGGTTTGATGTGAGGTTTTAATATTGAGTGGTTCGATGTGGTGTGATGTGAGGTTTTAATATTGAGTGGTTCGATGTGGTGTGATGTGAGGTTTTAATATTGAGTGGTTCGATGTGTTTGATGTGAGGTTTTAATATTGAGTGGTTCGATGTGGTGTGATGTGAGGTTTTAATTTTGAGTGGTTTGATGTGGTTTGATGTGAGGTTTTAATATTGAGTGGTTCGATGTGGTGTGATGTGAGGTTTTAATTTTGAGTGGTTCGATGTGGTTTGATGTGAGGTTTTAATATTGAGTGGTTCGATGTGGTTTGATGTGAGGTTTTAATATTGAGTGGTTTGATGTGGTGTGATGTGAGGTTTTAATTTTGAGTGGTTTGATGTGGTTTGATGTGAGGTTTTAATATTGAGTGGTTCGATGTGGTGTGATGTGAGGTTTTAATTTTGAGTGGTTCGATGTGGTTTGATGTGAGGTTTTAATATTGAGTGGTTCGATGTGGTTTGATGTGAGGTTTTAATTTTGAGTGGTTTGATGTGGTGTGATGTGAGGTTTTAATATTGAGTGGTTCGATGTGGTGTGATGTGAGGTTTTAATATTGAGTGGTTTGATGTGGTTTGATGTGAGGTTTTAATATTGAGTGGTTTGATGTGGTGTGATGTGAGGTTTTAATATTGAGTGGTTCGATGTGGTGTGATGTGAGGTTTTAATATTGAGTGGTTCGATGTGGTTTGATGTGAGGTTTTAATATTGAGTGGTTTGATGTGGTGTGATGTGAGGTTTTAATATTGAGTGGTTTGATGTGGTGTGATGTGAGGTTTTAATTTTGAGTGGTTTGATGTGGTGTGATGTGAGGTTTTAATATTGAGTGGTTTGATGTGGTTTGATGTGAGGTTTTAATTTTGAGTGGTTTGATGTGGTGTGATGTGAGGTTTTAATATTGAGTGGTTTGATGTGGTTTGATGTGAGGTTTTAATATTGAGTGGTTCGATGTGGTGTGATGTGAGGTTTTAATATTGAGTGGTTCGATGTGGTTTGATGTGAGGTTTTAATATTGAGTGGTTCGATGTGGTGTGATGTGAGGTTTTAATATTGAGTGGTTCGATGTGGTGTGATGTGAGGTTTTAATATTGAGTGGTTCGATGTGGTTTGATGTGAGGTTTTAATATTGAGTGGTTCGATGTGGTGTGATGTGAGGTTTTAATTTTGAGTGGTTCGATGTGGTTTGATGTGAGGTTTTAATATTGAGTGGTTCGATGTGGTGTGATGTGAGGTTTTAATATTGAGTGGTTCGATGTGGTGTGATGTGAGGTTTTAATATTGAGTGGTTCGATGTGGTTTGATGTGAGGTTTTAATATTGAGTGGTTCGATGTGGTGTGATGTGAGGTTTTAATTTTGAGTGGTTTGATGTGGTTTGATGTGAGGTTTTAATATTGAGTGGTTCGATGTGGTGTGATGTGAGGTTTTAATTTTGAGTGGTTCGATGTGGTTTGATGTGAGGTTTTAATATTGAGTGGTTCGATGTGGTTTGATGTGAGGTTTTAATATTGAGTGGTTTGATGTGGTGTGATGTGAGGTTTTAATTTTGAGTGGTTTGATGTGGTTTGATGTGAGGTTTTAATATTGAGTGGTTCGATGTGGTGTGATGTGAGGTTTTAATTTTGAGTGGTTCGATGTGGTGTGATGTGAGGTTTTAATTTTGAGTGGTTCGATGTGGTTTGATGTTTTAATATTGAGTGGTTCGATGTGGTTTGATGTGAGGTTTTAATTTTGAGTGGTTTGATGTGGTGTGATGTGAGGTTTTAATATTGAGTGGTTCGATGTGGTGTGATGTGAGGTTTTAATATTGAGTGGTTTGATGTGGTTTGATGTGAGGTTTTAATATTGAGTGGTTTGATGTGGTTTGATGTGAGGTTTTAATATTGAGTGGTTTGATGTGGTGTGATGTGAGGTTTTAATATTGAGTGGTTCGATGTGGTTTGATGTGAGGTTTTAATATTGAGTGGTTCGATGTGGTTTGATGTGAGGTTTTAATATTGAGTGGTTCGATGTGGTTTGATGTGAGGTTTTAATATTGAGTGGTTCGATGTGGTGTGATGTGAGGTTTTAATATTGAGTGGTTCGATGTGGTTTGATGTGAGGTTTTAATATTGAGTGGTTCGATGTGGTTTGATGTGAGGTTTTAATTTTGAGTGGTTTGATGTGGTGTGATGTGAGGTTTTAATATTGAGTGGTTTGATGTGGTTTGATGTGAGGTTTTAATATTGAGTGGTTTGATGTGGTGTGATGTGAGGTTTTAATATTGAGTGGTTCGATGTGGTTTGATGTGAGGTTTTAATATTGAGTGGTTCGATGTGGTTTGATGTGAGGTTTTAATATTGAGTGGTTCGATGTGGTTTGATGTGAGGTTTTAATATTGAGTGGTTTGATGTGGTTTGATGTGAGGTTTTAATATTGAGTGGTTTGATGTGGTTTGATGTGAGGTTTTAATATTGAGTGGTTCGATGTGGTTTGATGTGAGGTTTTAATATTGAGTGGTTTGATGTGGTGTGATGTGAGGTTTTAATATTGAGTGGTTTGATGTGGTGTGATGTGAGGTTTTAATATTGAGTGGTTCGATGTGGTTTGATGTGAGGTTTTAATATTGAGTGGTTCGATGTGGTGTGATGTGAGGTTTTAATATTGAGTGGTTTGATGTGGTGTGATGTGAGGTTTTAATATTGAGTGGTTCGATGTGGTGTGATGTGAGGTTTTAATATTGAGTGGTTTGATGTGGTTTGATGTGAGGTTTCCAGTTTCACTGATTACTGATTACTATTGACTGTAAAAGAGTTTAGGTCAGTATTCATAACAGTTTCGAAAAACACAAGCCTACCCACTGGGCAAAAACTGGTTGAATCAACGCTATTTCAACTTAATAAATAAAAAATAAATCTGTGATGAGGGAATGTATCATTTTTTTCACCCAACTTTGAACATAAATCCAATAACATTTGGCATTTGTTTGTTGATTTCACATTAGTTGACAACTCAACCAAACGTCAATCAAAACTAGATGTTGAACTGACGTCTGCGCCCAGTGGGTAATAACTATAGAATGGGATGTTTTCTTCATAGACATCTAAACTTCTCAATAGTTCCCTAATAACTTCCCTTATTAGCCATCTAGAAAGACAGAATGTATGAAATCCTGTCACTTAGCCATTTAAGACCAATAAAACAGAAGATCTGGACTGTATGGGCTGCAGTTCAGCTCAGTAACATCAAGAGGTGATAATGGACTTTTAATTAAATGTGGGAGCCTAAGGTCCCAAAATAGAGCTTACAGTTAACCAAGCAACAGCCATTTGGTGACTGTACAGACAAGAGACATTATTGTGCTGGGAGAAACAGTGGAGGTCTGCACAGCTGTAGGATGATATTTAACGAGAATAAATGGGGAGAAATCAAATCAAATCTAATCAAATGTTATTTGTCACATGTGCCGAATACAACAGGTTACAGTGAAATGCTTACTTACAAGCCCTTAACCAACTATGCAGTTTTAAGAATAATACGTGTTGAGAAAATATTAACAAAATTAAACTGAAGTAAAAAATAAATATATACATAAAATAGAAGAAAAAAAAAACAAAACAAATAATTAAAGAGCAACAATAAAATAACAGTAGCGTGGCTATATACAGCAGTTTAAACAATGGGGATGTGGGGGGTAACCATTATTGAAACATGTTTTGAAGCTTTGCCGGTTTGATGGTTCGTCGGAGGGTATAGCCGGATTTCTTATAAGCATCTGGGTTAGAGACACAGGGGCATGTGATGATCTGCTTATGTCTGGTTGTGTTTAAAGATCTTTTGTTGTTGTGATTTAGTTTGTGGTCTTTGTTGTAACCAAGAAAAACGATTGGCCCGATTTATTGAAACATGTTGGTGTTACAGACTCGGTCAGGGACAGGTTGAAAATGTCAGTGAAGACACTTGCCAGTTGGTCAGCGCATGCTCTGAGTACACATCCTGGTAATCCATTTGGCCCTGCGGCCTTGTGACTGTTGACCTGTTTCAAGGTCTTACTCACATCTGCTAAGGAGAGTGTGATCATACAGTCGTCTGGAACAACTGGTACTCTCATACATGCATAAGTGCTGCTTACCTCGAAGCGCGCATAGAAGTCATTTAGCTTGTCTGGTAGGCTCATGTCACTGGGCAGCTCGCGGCTGTGCTTCCCTTTGTAGTCCGTAATAGTTTACAAGCCCTGCCACATCCGACCAGCGTCGGCGCCGGTGTTGTACGATTCAATCTTAGTCCTGTATTGAAGCTTTGCCTGTTTGATGGTTCGTCGGAGGGTATAGCCGGATTTCTTATAAACATCTGGGTTAGAGACACAGGGGCATGTGATGATCTGCTTATGTCTGGTTGTGTTTAAAGATATTTTGTTGTTGTGATTTAGTTTGTGGTCTTTGTTGTAACCAAGAAAAACGATTGGCCCGATTTATTTTTGTACGTTAGTGAGTCCAATCTACTTCACTGAGACTTGAACTGCAGTGACTCCTGTCCTTGTGGGCTCTGGCAGGTAGAGGCAGGGGAAGGTGGGTGGGGGCAGGGGAAGGCAGGTGGGGGCATGTGGAGGCAGGTGAAGGAAGGTGGAGGCAGGTGGAGGCAGGGGGAGGCAGGTGGAGGCATGTGGAGGCAGGGGAAGGCAGGTGGGGGCATGTGGAGGCAGGAGAAAGCAGGTGGAGGCATGTGGAGGCAGGAGAAAGCAGGTGGTGGCATGTGGAGGCAGAGAAAGGCAGGTGGAAGGAGGGGAAGGCAGGTAGAGGCAGTGGAAGGTAGTAGGTAGGCAGTGGAAGAAAGGTGGAGGCAGGTAGAGTAAGGTGGAGGCAGGTAGAGTAAGGTGGAGGCAGGTGAAGGAAGGTGGAGGCAGGTGGAGGCAGGTGGGGGCATGTGAAGGAAGGTGGAGGCAGGTGGAAGCAGGTGAAGGAAGGTGGAGGCAGGTGGAGGCAGGTGAAGGAAGGTGGAGGCAGGTGGAGGCAGGTGGAGGCAGGTGAAGGAAGGTGGAGGCAGGTGGAGGCAGGTGAAGGAAGGTGGAGGCAGGTGGAGGCAAGGAAAGGCAGGTGGAGGCAAAGTGATCCCATCCCAGAGACACGCACCACACCACAACACACACACACCACACACACCACACACACACATACACCACACTACCCCAAACACCACACCACAACACACACATCACACACCACACACACCACACACACCACACCACACCACACACACAGCACAGCACACCACACCCACACACCACACAGACCACACCCACACAACACACACACACATACCACACACACACATACCACACACACACCACACACACACACACACACACACACACACACACACACACACACACGCACGCACGCACGCACGCACGCACACACACACACACACACACACACACACACACACACACACACACACGCACACACACACACACACACACACCCTGAACAGGCAGTTAACCCACTGTTCCTAGGCCGTCATTGAAAATAAGAATTTGTTCTTAACTGACTTGCCTAAAGGTAAAATAAAAAATTAAATAAAACTTACTTACTGTGGGTGGCAGGGATACTTACTGAAGGGACTGAAGGGATACTTACTGTGGGTGGTTGTCCTTTGACAGGAATACTTACTGTGGGTGGTTGTCCTCTGGCAGGGACACTTACTGTGGGTGGTTGACCTCTGGTAGGGATATTTACTGTGTGTGGTTCACCTCTGGCAGGGATATTTACTGTGGGTGGGTGACCTCTAGAAGGGATACTTACTGTGGGTGGTTGACCTCTGGCAGGGATAGTTACTGTGGGTGGTTGACCTCTGGAAGGGATACTTACTGTGGGTGGGTGACCTCTAGAAGGGATACTTACTGTGGGTGGTTGACCTCTGGCAGGGATACTTACTGTGGGTGGTTGACCTCTGGAAGGGATACTTACTGTGGGTGGGTGACCTCTAGAAGGGATACTTACTGTGGGTGGTTGACCTCTGGCAGGGATATTTACTGTGGGTGGTTGACCTCTGGAAGGGATACTTACTGTGGGTGGGTGACCTCTAGAAGGGATACTTACTGTGGGTGGTTGACCTCTGGCAGGGATATTTACTGTGGGTGGTTGACCTCTGGAAGGGATACTTACTGTGGGTGGGTGACCTCTAGAAGGGATACTTACTGTGGGTGGTTGACCTCTGGCAGGGATATTTACTGTGGGTGGTTGACCTCTGGAAGGGATACTTACTGTGGGTGGGTGACCTCTAGAAGGGATACTTACTGTGGGTGGTTGACCTCTGGCAGGGATATTTACTGTGGGTGGTTGACCTCTGGAAGGGATACTTACTGTGGGTGGGTGACCTCTAGAAGGGATACTTACTGTGGGTGGTTGACCTCTGGCAGGGATATTTACTGTGGGTGGGTGACCTCTAGAAGGGATACTTACTGTGGGTGGGTGACCTCTAGAAGGGATTCTTACTGTGGGTGGGTGACCTCTGGCAGGGATATTTACTGTGGGTGGGTGACCTCTAGAAGGGATACTTACTGTGGGTGGGTGACCTCTAGAAGGGATACTTACTGTGGGTGGGTGACCTCTAGAAGGGATACTTACTGTGGGTGGGTGACCTCTAGAAGGGATACTTACTGTGGGTGGGTGACCTCTAGAAGGGATACTTACTGTGGGTGGGTGACCTCTAGAAGGGATACTTACTGTGGGTGGGTGACCTCTAGAAGGGATACTTACTGTGGGTGGGTGACCTCTAGAAGGGATACTTACTGTGGGTGGGTGACCTCTAGAAGGGATACTTACTGTGGGTGGGTGACCTCTAGAAGGGATACTTACTGTGGGTGGGTGACCTCTAGAAGGGATACTTACTGTGGGTGGGTGACCTCTAGAAGGGATACTGTAGCAGTGAGGCCACATTCAGGTTTTAAAGACCTTGGAGAGGATGCACTTCCCGGTGTTTTACTTGTGTTACATGCCAATTGTTAAATCTGTCATTTTAAAGCTGATGATACTCATGCTCATATCACAAGTTTGAAAACCTTTTCAAAATAGCTTTTGATTTTAATCTGCTTTTAATCTGTTATAAAAAATATATATATAAAATCGTGTCGTTGTCCAAATGTTGTTAATGCTGTTGCTGTGAGTGTGAAAGACGGCTGGTGCATATTTGGCTGCAACCAATCATGGTCAGAGTCTATCTTTAGTAACGTCCCACACCTTGTTCTGTTCTGAAGAGCAGCTTACAGGAATAGAAATCATCCACTCCCAGAGGTCTGCAGGACAACAACAACAACATCAACTATATAACACGTTACAGAGTTCTGCTCTCATTCCTTTCCCCTAGTATTTCCCTACAGTGTATTTTGTGCTTAAATAACATACCAGATTTCTACTTGTTATGCTTGTCAACCACCTCTCATAGATATTCCCATTTAGACTGTTGAACTAGATTGTTAAAGTTGAACTGAAGGCAATAAAGAATGTGTCTAATAGAAAGCTTCCTATGTGGCATCTATATTAGTCAGACACACTTATTCTAATGTCAAAATGTCCTGCAAAGTGTAAATGGGATAATTCTGGTCATGAGGTAAGGCTCGTCCAAATCTGAGTTTTGTAAGTTAATTCGTCATGACTTACTTGAGGGTTGGGTTTTGATTTTGACAATGCTCACTTGCGATACACAGCTGCGGCTCTAACCAAACCTACCGCAGAACACACAGACAGTGAGACAGACCCCGTCAGCAGCAACAGTGGATCTGACTTTGTTTACATAAGACAACACGTCACAAATGTTTTTACTTGAGAAAAGCTGCACCAAGCACCTTAGTCACGCAATTTTACATCTGGCTAAAACCTCCTCGGCAAAAGCGTCAAAATTGATGACAGATTTCTTGAGTTAGATTCATTCAGACTATTTCTAGGATGTGATACTGGCTTTGTTCCTATGGTGTCTCATGGGGGAGAAACATCAGTAACTGTCATATCGAACCACACCCCCAAGACTGAAATCTCATTTTTCTTAATGAGCAACAGAGCAACACATGCGAAATCGGTGCGTTCACTCGCTCTTTAAAGTAGATGTGGTCAGTTCTGCCTCATGCACTTCCTTGTGTTGTCAGAGGAGGGCACTGCTTAAGAGGCAGACAACATGCTCTCAGTAAAGAGAATCTTTTGATGTGTGTGTGTGTGTGTGCGTGCGTGCGTGCGTGCGTGCGTGCAGGCGTGTGTGTGTGTGTGCTGGTGACATTACCAATGCACAAATAAGCACAACATATTTTTTTATCATTACAATGACAAAAAACTGTAACTACCACATGCAAACAACATGACACCCTCTCTCAAACTTCCAGGTCACACGGTGTGTGTTGTGGGGCATTATCTACTGTGTGTAGAACGCTGTTAGGCGTCTTTGTTATGCTATGCATTACAGTAAGTAGCATAGACAGACTAGCACAAGTATTATAATAATGATCCAATGATTATGTTAATTCATAGTCCAGTGCTGGGATGGTGCTGTACTGTGATTATGTTAATTCATCTTCACTAGTCCAGTGCTGGGATGGTGCTGTACTGTGATTATGTTAATTCATAGTCCAGTGCTGGGATGGTGCTGTACTGTGATTATGTTAATTCATCTTCACTAGTCCAGTGCTGGGATGGTGCTGTACTGTGATTATGTTAATTCATCTTCACTAGTCCAGTGCTGGGATGGTGCTGTACTGTGATTATGTTAATTCATCTTCACTAGTCCAGTGCTGGGATGGTGCTGTACTGTGATTATGTTAATTCATCTTCACTAGTCCAGTGCTGGGATGGTGCTGTACTGTGATTATGTTAATTCATCTTCACTAGTCCAGTGCTGGGATGGTGCTGTACTGTGATTATGTTAATTCATCTTCACTAGTCCAGTGCTGGGATGGTGCTGTACTGTGATTATGTTAATTCATCTTCACTAGTCCAGTGCTGGGATGGTGCTGTACTGTGATTATGTTAATTCATCTTCACTAGTCCAGTGCTGGGATGGTGCTGTACTGTGATTATGTTAATTCATCTTCACTAGTCCAGTGCTGGGATGGTGCTGTACTGTGATTATGTTAATTCATCTTCACTAGTCCAGTGCTGGGATGGTGCTGTACTGTGATTATGTTAATTCATCTTCACTAGTCCAGTGCTGGGATGGTGCTGTACTGTGATTATGTTAATTCATCTTCACTAGTCCAGTGCTGGGATGGTGCTGTACTGTGATTATGTTAATTCATCTTCACTAGTCCAGTGCTGGGATGGTGCTGTACTGTGATTATGTTAATTCATCTTCACTAGTCCAGTGCTGGGATGGTGCTGTACTGTGATTATGTTAATTCATCTTCACTAGTCCAGTGCTGGGATGGTGCTGTACTGTGATTATGTTAATTCATCTTCACTAGTCCAGTGCTGGGATGGTGCTGTACTGTGATTATGTTAATTCATCTTCACTAGTCCAGTGCTGGGATGGTGCTGTACTGTGATTATGTTAATTCATCTTCACTAGTCCAGTGCTGGGATGGTGCTGTACTGTGATTATGTTCATTCATCTTCACTAGTCCAGTGCTGGGATGGTGCTGTACTGTGATTATGTTCATTCATCTTCACTAGTCCAGTGCTGGGATGGTGCTGTACTGTGATTATGTTAATTCATCTTCACTAGTCCAGTGCTGGGATGGTGCTGTACTGTGATTATGTTAATTCATCTTCACTAGTCCAGTGCTGGGATGGTGCTGTACTGTGATTATGTTCATTCATCTTCACTAGTCCAGTGCTGGGATGGTGCTGTACTGTGATTATGTTAATTCATCTTCACTAGTCCAGTGCTGGGATGGTGCTGTACTGTGATTATGTTCATTCATCTTCACTAGTCCAGTGCTGGGATGGTGCTGTACTGTGATTATGTTCATTCATCTTCACTAGTCCAGTGCTGGGATGGTGCTGTACTGTGATTATGTTAATTCATCTTCACTAGTCCAGTGCTGGGATGGTGCTGTACTGTGATTATGTTAATTCATCTTCACTAGTCCAGTGCTGGGATGGTGCTGTACTGTGATTATGTTAATTCATCTTCACTAGTCCAGTGCTGGGATGGTGCTGTACTGTGATTATGTTAATTCATCTTCACTAGTCCAGTGCTGGGATGGTGCTGTACTGTGATTATGTTAATTCATCTTCACTAGTCCAGTGCTGGGATGGTGCTGTACTGTGATTATGTTCATTCATCTTCACTAGTCCAGTGCTGGGATGGTGCTGTACTGTGATTATGTTAATTCATCTTCACTAGTCCAGTGCTGGGATGGTGCTGTACTGTGATTATGTTAATTCATCTTCACTAGTCCAGTGCTGGGATGGTGCTGTACTGTGATTATGTTCATTCATCTTCACTAGTCCAGTGCTGGGATGGTGCTGTACTGTGATTATGTTAATTCATCTTCACTAGTCCAGTGCTGGGATGGTGCTGTACTGTGATTATGTTAATTCATCTTCACTAGTCCAGTGCTGGGATGGTGCTGTACTGTGATTATGTTAATTCATCTTCACTAGTCCAGTGCTGGGATGGTGCTGTACTGTGATTATGTTCATTCATCTTCACTAGTCCAGTGCTGGGATGGTGCTGTACTGTGATTATGTTAATTCATCTTCACTAGTCCAGTGCTGGGATGGTGCTGTACTGTGATTATGTTAATTCATCTTCACTAGTCCAGTGCTGGGATGGTGCTGTACTGTGATTATGTTAATTCATCTTCACTAGTCCAGTGCTGGGATGGTGCTGTACTGTGATTATGTTAATTCATCTTCACTAGTCCAGTGCTGGGATGGTGCTGTACTGTGATTATGTTCATTCATCTTCACTAGTCCAGTGCTGGGATGGTGCTGTACTGTGATTATGTTCATTCATCTTCACTAGTCCAGTGCTGGGATGGTGCTGTACCGTGATTATGTTAATTCATCTTCACTAGTCCAGTGCTGGGATGGTGCTGTACCGTGATTATGTTAATTCATCTTCACTAGTCCAGTGCTGGGATGGTGCTGTACTGTGATTATGTTCATTCATCTTCACTAGTCCAGTGCTGGGATGGTGCTGTACTGTGATTATGTTAATTCATCTTCACTAGTCCAGTGCTGGGATGGTGCTGTACTGTGATTATGTTAATTCATCTTCACTAGTCCAGTGCTGGGATGGTGCTGTACTGTGATTATGTTCATTCATCTTCACTAGTCCAGTGCTGGGATGGTGCTGTACTGTGATTATGTTAATTCATCTTCACTAGTCCAGTGCTGGGATGGTGCTGTACTGTGATTATGTTCATTCATCTTCACTAGTCCAGTGCTGGGATGGTGCTGTACTGTGATTATGTTAATTCATCTTCACTAGTCCAGTGCTGGGATGGTGCTGTACTGTGATTATGTTAATTCATCTTCACTAGTCCAGTGCTGGGATGGTGCTGTACTGTGATTATGTTCATTCATCTTCACTAGTCCAGTGCTGGGATGGTGCTGTACTGTGATTATGTTAATTCATCTTCACTAGTCCAGTGCTGGGATGGTGCTGTACTGTGATTATGTTAATTCATCTTCACTAGTCCAGTGCTGGGATGGTGCTGTACTGTGATTATGTTAATTCATCTTCACTAGTCCAGTGCTGGGATGGTGCTGTACTGTGATTATGTTAATTCATCTTCACTAGTCCAGTGCTGGGATGGTGCTGTACTGTGATTATGTTAATTCATCTTCACTAGTCCAGTGCTGGGATGGTGCTGTACTGTGATTATGAATATGACCACTACCAGTTAGATCACATGGGATTAACATGCTCTTTATATCTCTTGTGGACTATTTGTCCTTAATAGTCTTGGCATGTGTTTTCAGTGACCGAGGGGATTCATACCCAATGGTATGAAAGAGTTGTCAGGAATACACTGAATGTTAATTAAATCGATCTGTATACTATTATTGTATCCATTTTTTTATACTGATTTGCAGAAGAGAAAGAGATTCTGAAATGTCAAATTATGAAAATAAATTGTATTATTTTCCCCCTTAATTGTCCACTTGCTAGTTTTCTTTTCAGCTGTTTTTATCATCTATATTAGCTGGCATATTTAATAATATTTAATCATTGATAATTCCACTGTTGCTCAGTGTAAGGATGTGATCATTTAACAGACCTGGGTTCAAATACTATTTCAAATATCTCAATTACTTTCACATACATTTGAATAAACTATTCAGATATCTTTTATTTGAAAAGTAGTTGACTATTTTTATGTATTTGGAAATACACTTGGAAAGGTTTTAAAGGTTTCTAACACTCCCATATATTTAACAAAAGTATTTGTTTAAACTATTTGATCAACTATTTGTTTTTCTCAAATAACCACTCAAATACTCAAATAAAAGTACTTGAATATGCAGAAAAAGTGTTTTTATTACAAGATACTCAAAACCTGGGTCTGCCTGTTAAATGCTACACACTGTACATGCTTAAAGTGATGTCTCTGTCATGTTACAGTCAGTCACATTACATCTAAGAGATGCTCAACAGCAGAGTGCTGTTACAGTCAGTCACATTACATCTAAGAGATGCTCAACAGCAGAGTGCTTGGTTGTGTCTTCATCACCCATACCCCAGCTGTGATGTCTGTGATGCACATCATTTAAGGGTATGGGCGTGGCTCGAACAGGAGAAGTGAGATACTGTGACATCAAACAAATGCATTCAAGTCAGCCGCTATGACTTTGGCATGGATTCATCCCGATAGAACTGTCAAAACTCTGATCAGAATCAGCATGAAAGACAGGATGTAATATTGAACGTCCAGATGGTTGTGGAACAGAGACAGACATACAGTGGCCATGTTGGCTTTATCTTTAATTCACATCCTCTCAGAAGCTCCTCGACACATTGTTAGACATTCCTCTAGGGAGCTGAAAGCCATGCAACTATTTGAATATGGGGAACAAACTAAGATTAGTTTGTGTCATTTTGTCTGGCAGCCTGGCTAATGTGTCTGTACAGTATCATGTAATGCTATAGTGCTTTTTGTGGGAAGGTTTTCTCCCAGAATTGAAGGGGACTTTTTGGGGGGATGTTGCCAAGAGCTTGATGATGATTCTTGGAAAGGCAGTACGGCTCCGGCATCGCTGGTTCCAGTTTACCCACAATGCTTTATGACAACAATACTCTATTTGATTAATTTGTAGACATATTTATTGATACTTTTTTATACACCAACATCAGTACTGGATTTAAAATATACAGTACCTGTCAAAAGTTTGGACACACCTACTCATTCAAGGGGTTTTCTTAATTATTTACTATTTCTACATTGTAGATTAATAGTGAAGACAATCGAAACTATGAAATAACACATATGGAATCATGTAGTAACCAAAAAAGTGTTAAACAAACCAAAATATATTTGATATTTGATATTCTTCAAAGTAGCCACCCTTTGCCTTGATGAGTCTCACAAAGACACGGTGGTTGGAACCAAGCAAACAGATTTCCACCGGTCTAATGTCCATTGCTCGTGTTTCTTGGCTCAAGCAATTCTCTGCTTCTCATTGGTGTCCTTTAGTATTGGTTTCTTTGCAGAAATTCGACCATGAAGGCCTGATTCACACAGTCTCCTCTGAACAGTTGATGTTGCGATGTGTCTTGAACTCTGGGAAGTATTCATTTAGGCTGCAATCTGAGGTGCAGTTAACTCTAATCAACTTATCCACTGCAGCAGAGGTAACTCTGGGTCTTCCTTTCCTGTGGCGGTCTTTATGCGAGCCAGTTTCATCATAGCGCTTGATGGTTTTTGCAACTGCACTTGAAGAAACTTTCAAAGTTCTTGACATTTTCCGGACTGACTGACCTTCATTTCTTAAACTAATGATGGACTGTCGTTTCTCTTTGCTTATTTGAGCTGTTCTTGCCATAATATGGACTTTTACCAAATAGGGCTATCTTCTGTATATCATCCTTACCATGTCACAACACAACTGTTTGGCTCGAACTCATTAAGAAGGAAATAAATTGCACAAATTAACTTTTAACAAGGTACACCTGTTAACTGAAATGCATTCCAGGTTACTACCCCATGAAGCTGGTTAAGAGAATGCCAAGAGTGTGCAAAGCTGTCATCAAGGCAAAGGGTGGCTACTAAGATAAATCTCAAATATTAAATATATTTCGATTTGTTGAACCATTATTTTAGTTACTACATGATTCCATATGTGTTATTTTCATAGTTTTGATATCTTCACTATTATTCTACAATGTAGAAAATAGTAAAAATAAAGAAAAACCCTTGAATGAGTAGTTGTGTCCAAACTTTTGACAGGTACTGTATATAATTCCCTTTTTGCATTTTAGTTTTTGACCACCAGAACAGCTCTATTATTAGACTAGTGATGGGTCAATATGTAAAAGCACAGTTGTGGACATCCCCAAAACCAGCAGTCCAGATGTAGGCTCCAGAGACCCAGAGCTTCTGGGGCCTCATTCCCTGTACTCATACACCCTGGCCTAGGGAGGTCTTGCCTGATGCTCCCTCCATATGGCCAGGGATCCGTGGTTGTACCATCTTCCACTGGGCACACACTGGTTGAATCAAGGTTGTGTCCACGCCATTTCAATGAAATGACATTGAACCAACGTGGAATAGACGTTGGATTGATGTCTGTGCTCAGTGGGCTGGCACTGAGAAGGTGAAGGTGCTGAAAAATTCAGGGTTTGGGACACACTCATATGTTCTCGATTATACTGCAGATGTGCAGATGTGCAGATGTGCGTATGTGTGTGTGTGTGTGTGTGTGTGTGTGTGTGTGTGTGTGTGTGTGTGTGTGTGTGTGTGTGTGTGTGTGTGTGTGTGTGTGTGTGTGTGTGTGTGTGTGTGTGTGTGTGTGTGTGTGTGTGTGTGTGTGTGTGTGTGTGTGCCACTTTGATTGACAGGGGGAGAGGCAGAAAAGCACAGCGCTTACACACACATGAACTCACAACGTCAAGATGGCAATCCCACAAACAGAGAACAACACTCAGATCAAATGAAAGAGATCTATGAAGACACTATCATCAAGTCCGTGAGGGGAATATTTTGTCATGCATAATGACAAAGATCATATTTTCCTTCTGCGTTGATCTATTGGAGCATTGTCCATGACATTGACTTATTTTCCATCATGCATATTGATTGATTTTATGAAACCTTTGCATAAAAACCGTTGGTCTCCCAAAATCCTGTGCATATTAACATTTCAGGAGCAACTGACAAACACATGTAAATGTATTGATGAAAGGTTTGAAAAAGGCCAAATGATGCGGGCCCATTTTTGTCAGAACAGTCATGTGTCACAAAGCCAGAGGCCTGATCCCCCTCCTCTCCACAGAGCCAGGTTGACCTCAATAATTAAGGGACCATTTTAAAATGCATTTCTAATTTTCCACCAGACTGAAAAGCTTTATTGTGGAATGGCTGACAACAAACCCACCCCCTGAATGGAGCTGACTCCTAGGCTTCCACTAAACTGGTCATGAATGCACAAACCATCTGTTTTTCTGGCCGTTTGTCAGTGCGAGCGTGGCGGTGGCAGCTGTCGGAGTGGTCCCGGGTTTGAAGGATGGAGAGCAGGACCTTTGTTTGGCACTGTGACGGTGGCAGTGTGGTGGCGGTGTGAGCGCTCTGTGACTCGGCCCACTCACACTGGCCGGGCCAACACCCAACACCATGAAGACACTCAGGCCTATAGAGACAGCCACGCCAGCACCCGACACCATGCAGGAGAGACTGCTGCTATTATCATCCTCACCAGTCAGTCCCGACATCGCCAGAGAGATGAAGAGAGAGAGGGATGGAGGGAAAGAGAGAGAGGGGAGTGAAGGAAAAGAGACGTTAGAGGGACTGAGAGTGATAGAGAAAAATATGGAATGATAGAAAGGACAGGGAAAGAGAGAGAGACAGGGGAAGGTAGATGGGCAGTGTGTGTTGTGTCTGTGTTGTGGTGTGTGTGTGTTGTGTTGTGTCTCTGCTGTATTGAGGTGGTGAAACGGGAAGTGGGGCATTGTGCTGGGGCCAATCTGTAGCTCAGTGGGTGAGGTTGTCACTCGCCAGAGTCTGAGGGGTGAGTGCCAGAGGGCTCAGAGAGGAGAGGGGAGAGCAGTCAGCAGGGGGGGGTGGGGTGCAGGTAGTTGGGCAGAGCTAAAGCGAGACAGGAAGGTAAATGGAGGCATAGGTCAGGGACTGGAGTTAGGGTTCAGAGAGTGAAGAGAGGACTGGAGATAGGGTTCAGAGAGTGAAGAGAGGACTGGGGTTAGGGTTCAGAGAGTGAAGAGAGGACTGGAGTTAGGGTTCAGAGAGTGAAGAGAGGACTGGAGTTAGGGTTCAGAGAGTGAAGAGAGGACTGGAGTTAGGGTTCAGAGAGTGAAGAGAGGACTGGAGTTAGGGTTCAGAGAGTGAAGAGAGGACTGGAGTTAGGGTTCAGAGAGTGAAGAGAGGACTGGAGATAGGGTTCAGAGAGTGAATAGAGGACTGGAGTTAGGGTTCAGAGAGTGAAGAGAGGACTGGGGTTAGGGTTCAGAGAGTGAAGAGAGGACTGGAGTTAGGGTTCAGAGAGTGAAGAGAGGACTGGAGTTAGGGTTCAGAGAGTGAAGAGAGGACTGGAGTTAGGGTTCAGAGAGTGAAGAGAGGACTGGAGTTAGGGTTCAGAGAGTGAAGAGAGGACTGGAGTTAGGGTTCAGAGAGTGAAGGGAGGACTGGGGTTAGGGTTCAGAGAGTGAAGGGAGGACTGGGGTTAGGGTTCAGAGAGTGAAGAGAGGACTGGAGTTAGGGTTCAGAGAGTGAAGGGAGGACTGGGGTTAGGGTTCAGAGAGGGAAGGGAGGACTGAGGCTTAGAAACTTGACACTGAGAGCCAGGTAGAAAAGATAGCAAGGCAGAGCCCAGATTAGCCAGGGGGGTATTACACACTTAGGATGTATTCATGTCCTGGCAGCCTCACCACAATCTGCCCGCATATTTCCACATTAAAAAAAGGCTGGTACTGGGTATGCACAGCATATTGGAGCGTAATCTAATTCTTATCATGCACAGTCTGTACACATGCTCTCCTCACTTTATTTATCTCCTTCAGGTCTGTCGCCTTATTTAGGAAAATTAGACCCTAGGACGTTTTTTCAGCCCTCTCTCCAGATTAGATATCACTTTTATTTTGTATATTTTGTATATATGATACAGGCTATCACCGTGACCTAATTGCATAAATTTGGCTGGCTGAGGCACTTGACCGGAACGGAAAGCCAATCTGTGATTTGAGGAAACAGGACCAACCTGTCTGGATGGATTTGCGTGTGTGAGGTCATGTGCATTTGACAAAGCACTATAATTATCATACATTTCATTTGTTCCACTAGTTTTGCATATGCAACTGAAAAATATGTGGCCTAAAATACTTAGATTTTTTAATAAAATGTTATTCTAGCCTATTTCACGAACACGTAAACATATTTACCTGTAACAAAGTTAGGATATTAGAAATATTTAAATCAACTTCCAATCATTGTAATATCTTCATTATTAAATATGCTATGCATACTAAACAAATTCCTGTGCTGCTGTGTAATGCTTTTCCCCCGAAACAGAACTCCACACCCACCAACTCCTAAAACCAACCAATAGCCAGCAGCACCTGCCCTTCCCAGTCCCGTGACTCCATAGAAATACTAGGCTCTTTCACGGGGTGATAATGCAGTAGGGTTGAATGACAGAGGAGCTGATGACTCTTCTTCCGTTCTTCTCTCCTCCTCTCTCTTATCATCCTTTCTTTGTGTCTGTGTGTGTGGCCGTCCTCACATGGTGTGTTGTTCCTGCTCACCGACTCGAGGCCTCATTGGAGGTTAATTGCAGAGAAGGAGTGGATTTAATTGTTGTCAGAGGTTTAATGAAGTGAAATGCACCGTTTCTTTCTCCTCATCACAGGACTATACAAGTGTGATGAATCAAAAGTGATGTGGAATTTCCCTTTCTTTGTGTAAAACCAGGAGCATACGCTCTGTGTTGATCTTAAAAGTAGTGCATTTAACAGACATTTTCTGTTTTACAAAAACAAATCATAGAACACCATTAAGACTACATTACCTAAACAAGAATCATCATCTTAATACTCAACCACAGGGCCAGCTCTAGGCAAAAGCGACATAAGCGGCTACTAGTAGTTAGATAGCCAGCTATCTAAACTTATACAATGGTAATCATGGTTGAATTTCTGACTGGGCATAGAGGGCAAGTGCCCAAGGGTCCTGACCTCCAGGGGCCCCCATTGATTTTGTTAGTCACTCTCACTCAGATATCATATTAACATGGAATAAGTCATGGCACAATGTGTAGAATTGCAGGAAATTAGGTGTAAAACTGCACATTTTTCTCTCTGCCCCATGGCAAAATGAGTAGAATTGCAGCAAATGCCTAGCAGAGAGCAGAGAGCACAGCCTGGCATAGCAGGAAGCAGTTGTGTCCTCTCACAGTGCTGTTCTCTCCTCTCGTTTTTCTATAGCCCCAGGGCAGCCAGCCAGGCAGGGACCCAGGCAGACACCCAACGCTAGGCTAGCACACCCCGTGCCAGGCCCCTCCCAAGCTGTGTGTCACCAGTCAGACATCGTTAAGAATGACGGCTCTCTGATGTGGACAAATTGTCACCGAGGGGGACCTGGAGACACTGTTACTCCTGTAACACACACAGGAAGTGGAAGGAAAGGTTCTGTCTTCTCTTAGGGGAGGACACGTGGGGATATAATAGAGATCATTGTTTTGGGCTGATTCTGTGTTTTAGTAGAGTAATGAAACCCTGCACTTGACCCTGAAAAAGGCAGCTTGGTGGTTCATCATAAGTATTCTGCATTGAAGCTAGATGATTTTATCTGGGATAATTCTGTAGGTAGCCCCTCGCTCCAAAGTACCAGTGCCATCCTGTTGTTGGGTGGGGTTGTATTGTTGTATTGTTGTATTGTGCAGTAGAGGATGGAGTCCATGGCATTACGTTAGGCCTCTTTCTGTCATAGAGAATAGAGAGAGGGTGTGAGTCAAGAGAATGTGAGGGAAATTGTTTTAGCTCTATGAACGAGGCCATTCTGGCAGAGAGAAACGTCAGGCCACCTCATTTTTATCCCCCATTTTCAAAACAGTGTCATGGTTCCACCTATCACTAGAGGACGGCAGAGACCGTCCTAGAGACATTAATGACACTCAGGTGTGTCCTATTGTTCATTATGATTTCCCTGTTAAAAGAGGTGAGTTTTCTGGTTTCCATTGCAAAAGCTTCAATTGTTAACCGTGTGCGTTTGTTTCCTGGGTGAGCTTTCGAGACTTAGTGTTTGTTGTTTTTTTTCCAGTGTACTGTGATCCTGCAGCTACTGTTGATCAGTAAAGTATTTATGTTTATCCTTAACGACTTGACAGTGGTGTAAAGTACTTAAGTAAAAATAGCAAGTACTACTGTACATAAGTCATTATGGGGGGTATCTGTACTTACTTTACTATTTATATTTTTGACAACTTTTACTTTTACTTCACTACATTCCTAAATAAAATTATATACTTTTTACTCCGTACATTTTCCTTGACACCCAAAAGTACTCATTTAATTTGGAATGCTTAGCAGGACAGGAAAATTGTCTAATTCACACATTTATCAGGAGAACATCCCTGGTCATCCCTACTGTCTCTGATCTGGAGGACTCACTAAACACATGCTTTGTTTGTTAATGATGTCTGAGTGTTGGAGTGGTGCCCTGGCTATAGGTAAAT
Organism: Oncorhynchus keta; assembly: GCF_023373465.1. Lineage (NCBI taxonomy): Eukaryota > Metazoa > Chordata > Actinopteri > Salmoniformes > Salmonidae > Oncorhynchus > Oncorhynchus keta. The sequence continues at coordinate 18,106,956 of NC_068424.1, read as the reverse complement.
GATGTCTGGGTGTTGGAGTGGTGCCCTGGCTATAGGTAAATGATGTCTGAGTGTGCCCCTGGCTATAGGTAAATGATGTCTGAGTGTTGGAGTGGTGCCCCTGGCTATAGGTAAATGATGTCTGAGAGTTGGAATGGTGCCCTGGCTATAGGTAAATGATGTCTGAGTGTTGGAGTGGTGCCCTGGCTATAGGTAAATGATGTCTGAGAGTTGGAGTGGTGCCCTGGCTATAGGTAAATGATGTCTGAGAGTTGGAGTGGTGCCCCTGGCTATAGGTAAATGATGTCTGAGAGTTGGAGTGGTGCCCTGGCTATAGGTAAATGATGTCTGAGAGTTGGAGTGTTGCCCCTGGCTATAGGTAAATGATGTCTGAGAGTTGGAATGGTGCCCTGGCTATAGGTAAATGATGTCTGAGTGTTGGAGTGTTGCCCCTGGCTATAGGTAAATGATGTCTGAGAGTTGGAATGGTGCCCTGGCTATAGGTAAATGATGTCTGAGTGTTGGAGTGTTGCCCCTGGCTATAGGTAAATGATGTCTGAGTGTTGGAGTGGTGCCCCTGGCTATAGGTAAATGATGTCTGAGAGTTGGAGTGGTGCCCTGGCTATAGGTAAATGATGTCTGAGAGTTGGAGTGTTGCCCCTGGCTATAGGTAAATGATGTCTGAGAGTTGGAGTGTTGCCCCTGGCTATAGGTAAATGATGTCTGAGAGTTGGAGTGGTGCCCTGGCTATAGGTAAATGATGTCTGAGTGTTGGAGTGGTGCCCTGGCTATAGGTAAATGATGTCTGAGAGTTGGAGTGGTGCCCTGGCTATAGGTAAATGATGTCTGAGAGTTGGAGTGGTGCCCTGGCTATAGGTAAATGATGTCTGGGTGTTGGAGTGGTGCCCTGGCTATAGGTAAATGATGTCTGAGTGTGCCCCTGGCTATAGGTAAATGATGTCTGAGAGTTGGAGTGGTGCCCTGGCTATAGGTAAATGATGTCTGAGAGTTGGAGTGGTGCCCTGGCTATAGGTAAATGATGTCTGGGTGTTGGAGTGGTGCCCTGGCTATAGGTAAATGATGTCTGAGAGTTGGAGTGGTGCCCTGGCTATAGGTAAATGATGTCTGGGTGTTGGAGTGGTGCCCTGGCTATAGGTAAATGATGTCTGAGTGTGCCCCTGGCTATAGGTAAATGATGTCTGGGTGTTGGAGTGGTGCCCTGGCTATAGGTAAATGATGTCTGAGAGTTGGAGTGGTGCCCTGGCTATAGGTAAATGATGTCTGAGAGTTGGAGTGGTGCCCTGGCTATAGGTAAATGATGTCTGAGAGTTGGAGTGGTGCCCTGGCTATAGGTAAATGATGTCTGAGAGTTGGAGTGGTGCCCTGGCTATAGGTAAATGATGTCTGAGAGTTGGAGTGGTGCCCTGGCTATAGGTAAATGATGTCTGAGAGTTGGAGTGGTGCCCTGGCTATAGGTAAATGATGTCTGAGAGTTGGAGTGGTGCCCTGGCTATAGGTAAATGATGTCTGAGAGTTGGAGTGTTGCCCCTGGCTATAGGTAAATGATGTCTGAGAGTTGGAGTGTTGCCCCTGGCTATAGGTAAATGATGTCTGAGAGTTGGAGTGGTGCCCTGGCTATAGGTAAATGATGTCTGAGTGTTGGAGTGGTGCCCTGGCTATAGGTAAATGATGTCTGAGAGTTGGAGTGGTGCCCTGGCTATAGGTAAATGATGTCTGAGAGTTGGAGTGGTGCCCTGGCTATAGGTAAATGATGTCTGGGTGTTGGAGTGGTGCCCTGGCTATAGGTAAATGATGTCTGAGTGTGCCCCTGGCTATAGGTAAATGATGTCTGAGTGTTGGAGTGGTGCCCTGGCTATAGGTAAATGATGTCTGAGAGTTGGAGTGGTGCCCTGGCTATAGGTAAATGATGTCTGGGTGTTGGAGTGGTGCCCTGGCTATAGGTAAATGATGTCTGAGAGTTGGAGTGGTGCCCTGGCTATAGGTAAATGATGTCTGGGTGTTGGAGTGGTGCCCTGGCTATAGGTAAATGATGTCTGAGTGTGCCCCTGGCTATAGGTAAATGATGTCTGGGTGTTGGAGTGGTGCCCTGGCTATAGGTAAATGATGTCTGAGAGTTGGATTGGTGCCCTGGCTATAGGTAAATGATGTCTGAGAGTTGGAGTGGTGCCCTGGCTATAGGTAAATGATGTCTGAGAGTTGGAGTGGTGCCCTGGCTATAGGTAAATGATGTCTGAGAGTTGGAGTGGTGCCCTGGCTATAGGTAAATGATGTCTGAGAGTTGGAGTGGTGCCCTGGCTATAGGTAAATGATGTCTGAGAGTTGGAGTGGTGCCCTGGCTATAGGTAAATGATGTCTGAGAGTTGGAGTGGTGCCCTGGCTATAGGTAAATGATGTCTGAGTGTTGGAGTGGTGCCCTGGCTATAGGTAAATGATGTCTGAGTGTTGGAGTGGTGCCCTGGCTATAGGTAAATGATGTCTGAGAGTTGGAGTGGTGCCCTGGCTATAGGTAAATGATGTCTGAGAGTTGGAGTGGTGCCCTGGCTATAGGTAAAGGATGTCTGAGAGTTGGAGTGGTGCCCTGGCTATAGGTAAATGATGTCTGAGAGTTGGAGTGGTGCCCTGGCTATAGGTAAATGATGTCTGAGTGTTGGAGTGGTGCCCTGGCTATAGGTAAATGATGTCTGAGTGTTGGAGTGGTGCCCTGGCTATAGGTAAATGATGTCTGAGTGTTGGAGTGGTGCCCTGGCTATAGGTAAATGATGTCTGAGAGTTGGAGTGGTGCCCTGGCTATAGGTAAATGATGTCTGAGTGTTGGAGTGGTGCCCTGGCTATAGGTAAATGATGTCTGAGAGTTGGAGTGGTGCCCTGGCTATAGGTAAATGATGTCTGAGTGTTGGAGTGGTGCCCTGGCTATAGGTAAATGATGTCTGAGAGTTGGAGTGGTGCCCTGGCTATAGGTAAATGATGTCTGAGAGTTGGAGTGGTGCCCTGGCTATAGGTAAATGATGTCTGAGTGTTGGAGTGGTGCCCTGGCTATAGGTAAATGATGTCTGAGTGTTGGAGTGGTGCCCTGGCTATAGGTAAATGATGTCTGAGAGTTGGAGTGGTGCCCTGGCTATAGGTAAATGATGTCTGAGTGTTGGAGTGGTGCCCTGGCTATAGGTAAATGATGTCTGAGTGTTGGAGTGGTGCCCTGGCTATAGGTAAATGATGTCTGAGAGTTGGAGTGGTGCCCTGGCTATAGGTAAATGATGTCTGAGTGTTGGAGTGGTGCCCTGGCTATAGGTAAATGATGTCTGAGAGTTGGAGTGGTGCCCTGGCTATAGGTAAATGATGTCTGAGTGTTGGAGTGGTGCCCTGGCTATAGGTAAATGATGTCTGAGAGTTGGAGTGGTGCCCTGGCTATAGGTAAATGATGTCTGAGAGTTGGAGTGGTGCCCTGGCTATAGGTAAATGATGTCTGAGTGTTGGAGTGGTGCCCTGGCTATAGGTAAATGATGTCTGAGTGTTGGAGTGGTGCCCTGGCTATAGGTAAATGATGTCTGAGAGTTGGAGTGGTGCCCTGGCTATAGGTAAATGATGTCTGAGTGTTGGAGTGGTGCCCTGGCTATAGGTAAATGATGTCTGAGAGTTGGAGTGGTGCCCTGGCTATAGGTAAATGATGTCTGAGAGTTGGAGTGGTGCCCTGGCTATAGGTAAATGATGTCTGAGAGTTGGAGTGGTGCCCTGGCTATAGGTAAATGATGTCTGAGTGTTGGAGTGGTGCCCTGGCTATAGGTAAATGATGTCTGAGAGTTGGAGTGGTGCCCTGGCTATAGGTAAATGATGTCTGAGTGTTGGAGTGGTGCCCTGGCTATAGGTAAATGATGTCTGAGAGTTGGAGTGGTGCCCTGGCTATAGGTAAATGATGTCTGAGAGTTGGAGTGGTGCCCTGGCTATAGGTAAATGATGTCTGAGTGTTGGAGTGGTGCCCTGGCTATAGGTAAATGATGTCTGAGAGTTGGAGTGGTGCCCTGGCTATAGGTAAATGATGTCTGAGAGTTGGAGTGGTGCCCTGGCTATAGGTAAATGATGTCTGAGAGTTGGAGTGGTGCCCTGGCTATAGGTAAATGATGTCTGAGTGTTGGAGTGGTGCCCTGGCTATAGGTAAATGATGTCTGAGTGTTGGAGTGGTGCCCTGGCTATAGGTAAATGATGTCTGAGAGTTGGAGTGGTGCCCTGGCTATAGGTAAATGATGTCTGAGTGTTGGAGTGGTGCCCTGGCTATAGGTAAATGATGTCTGAGAGTTGGAGTGGTGCCCTGGCTTTAGGTAAATGATGTCTGAGTGTTGGAGTGGTGCCCTGGCTATAGGTAAATGATGTCTGAGTGTTGGAGTGGTGCCCTGGCTATAGGTAAATGATGTCTGAGAGTTGGAGTGGTGCCCTGGCTATAGGTAAATGATGTCTGAGAGTTGGAGTGGTGCCCTGGCTTTAGGTAAATGATGTCTGAGTGTTGGAGTGGTGCCCTGGCTTTAGGTAAATGATGTCTGAGTGTTGGAGTGGTGCCCTGGCTTTAGGTAAATGATGTCTGAGTGTTGGAGTGGTGCCCTGGCTATAGGTAAATGATGTCTGAGAGTTGGAGTGGTGCCCTGGCTTTAGGTAAATGATGTCTGAGTGTTGGAGTGGTGCCCTGGCTATAGGTAAATGATGTCTGAGTGTTGGAGTGGTGCCCTGGCTATAGGTAAATGATGTCTGAGAGTTGGAGTGGTGCCCTGGCTATAGGTAAATGATGTCTGAGAGTTGGAGTGGTGCCCTGGCTTTAGGTAAATGATGTCTGAGTGTTGGAGTGGTGCCCTGGCTTTAGGTAAATGATGTCTGAGTGTTGGAGTGGTGCCCTGGCTTTAGGTAAATGATGTCTGAGTGTTGGAGTGGTGCCCTGGCTATAGGTAAATGATGTCTGAGTGTTGGAGTGGTGCCCTGGCTATAGGTAAATGATGTCTGAGAGTTGGAGTGGTGCCTGGCTATAGGTAAATGATGTCTGAGAGTTGGAGTGGTGCCCTGGCTATAGGTAAATGATGTCTGAGTGTTGGAGTGGTGCCCTGGCTTTAGGTAAATGATGTCTGAGTGTTGGAGTGGTGCCCTGGCTTTAGGTAAATGATGTCTGAGTGTTGGAGTGGTGCCCTGGCTATAGGTAAATGATGTCTGAGTGTTGGAGTGGTGCCCTGGCTATAGGTAAATGATGTCTGAGAGTTGGAGTGGTGCCCTGGCTATAGGTAAATGATGTCTGAGAGTTGGAGTGGTGCCCTGGCTATAGGTAAATGATGTCTGAGAGTTGGAGTGGTAACCTGGCTATAGGTAAATGATGTCTGAGAGTTGGAGTGGTGCCCTGGCTATAGGTAAATGATGTCTGAGAGTTGGAGTGGTGCCCTGGCTATAGGTAAATGATGTCTGAGAGTTGGAGTGGTGCCCTGGCTATAGGTAAATGATGTCTGAGTGTTGGAGTGGTGCCCTGGCTATAGGTAAATGATGTCTGAGAGTTGGAGTGGTGCCCTGGCTATAGGTAAATGATGTCTGAGAGTTGGAGTGGTGCCCTGGCTATAGGTAAATGATGTCTGAGAGTTGGAGTGGTGCCCTGGCTTTAGGTAAATGATGTCTGAGTGTTGGAGTGGTGCCCTGGCTTTAGGTAAATGATGTCTGAGTGTTGGAGTGGTGCCCTGGCTTTAGGTAAATGATGTCTGAGTGTTGGAGTGGTGCCCTGGCTATAGGTAAATGATGTCTGAGAGTTGGAGTGGTGCCCTGGCTTTAGGTAAATGATGTCTGAGTGTTGGAGTGGTGCCCTGGCTATAGGTAAATGATGTCTGAGTGTTGGAGTGGTGCCCTGGCTATAGGTAAATGATGTCTGAGAGTTGGAGTGGTGCCCTGGCTATAGGTAAATGATGTCTGAGAGTTGGAGTGGTGCCCTGGCTTTAGGTAAATGATGTCTGAGTGTTGGAGTGGTGCCCTGGCTTTAGGTAAATGATGTCTGAGTGTTGGAGTGGTGCCCTGGCTTTAGGTAAATGATGTCTGAGTGTTGGAGTGGTGCCCTGGCTATAGGTAAATGATGTCTGAGTGTTGGAGTGGTGCCCTGGCTATAGGTAAATGATGTCTGAGAGTTGGAGTGGTGCCCTGGCTATAGGTAAATGATGTCTGAGAGTTGGAGTGGTGCCCTGGCTATAGGTAAATGATGTCTGAGTGTTGGAGTGGTGCCCTGGCTTTAGGTAAATGATGTCTGAGTGTTGGAGTGGTGCCCTGGCTTTAGGTAAATGATGTCTGAGTGTTGGAGTGGTGCCTGGCTATAGGTAAATGATGTCTGAGTGTTGGGTGGTGCCCTGGCTATAGGTAAATGATGTCTGAGAGTTGGAGTGGTGCCCTGGCTATAGGTAAATGATGTCTGAGAGTTGGAGTGGTGCCCTGGCTATAGGTAAATGATGTCTGAGAGTTGGAGTGGTAACCTGGCTATAGGTAAATGATGTCTGAGAGTTGGAGTGGTGCCCTGGCTATAGGTAAATGATGTCTGAGAGTTGGAGTGGTGCCCTGGCTATAGGTAAATGATGTCTGAGAGTTGGAGTGGTGCCCTGGCTATAGGTAAATGATGTCTGAGTGTTGGAGTGGTGCCCTGGCTATAGGTAAATGATGTCTGAGAGTTGGAGTGGTGCCCTGGCTATAGGTAAATGATGTCTGAGAGTTGGAGTGGTGCCCTGGCTATAGGTAAATGATGTCTGAGTGTGCCCCTGGCTATAGGTAAATGATGTCTGAGAGTTGGAGTGGTGCCCTGGCTATAGGTAAATGATGTCTGAGTGTGCCCCTGGCTATAGGTAAATGATGTCTGAGAGTTGGAGTGGTGCCCTGGCTATAGGTAAATGATGTCTGAGTGTTGGAGTGGTGCCCTGGCTATAGGTAAATGATGTCTGAGAGTTGGAGTGGTGCCCTGGCTATAGGTAAATGATGTCTGAGTGTGCCCCTGGCTATAGGTAAATGATGTCTGAGAGTTGGAGTGGTGCCCTGGCTATAGGTAAATGATGTCTGAGAGTTGGAGTGGTGCCCTGGCTATAGGTAAATGATGTCTGAGTGTGCCCCTGGCTATAGGTAAATGATGTCTGAGAGTTGGAGTGGTGCCCTGGCTATAGGTAAATGATGTCTGAGTGTTGGAGTGGTGCCCTGGCTATAGGTAAATGATGTCTGAGTGTTGGAGTGGTGCCCTGGCTATAGGTAAATGATGTCTGAGAGTTGGAGTGGTGCCCTGGCTATAGGTAAATGATGTCTGAGTGTTGGAATGGTGCCCTGGCTATAGGTAAATGATGTCTGAGTGTTGGAATGTACCCCTGGCTATAGGTAAATGATGTCTGAGAGTTGGAGTGGTGCCCTGGCTATAGGTAAATGATGTCTGAGAGTTGGAGTGGTGCCCTGGCTATAGGTAAATGATGTCTGAGAGTTGGAGTGGTGCCCTGGCTATAGGTAAATGATGTCTGAGTGTTGGAGTGGTGCCCTGGCTATAGGTAAATGATGTCTGAGTGTTGGAGTGGTGCCCTGGCTATAGGTAAATGATGTCTGAGAGTTGGAGTGGTGCCCTGGCTATAGGTAAATGATGTCTGAGTGTTGGAGTGGTGCCCTGGCTATAGGTAAATGATGTCTGAGTGTTGGAGTGGTGCCCTGGCTATAGGTAAATGATGTCTGAGAGTTGGAGTGGTGCCCTGGCTATAGGTAAATGATGTCTGAGTGTTGGAATGGTGCCCTGGCTATAGGTAAATGATGTCTGAGTGTTGGAGTGGTGCCCTGGCTATAGGTAAATGATGTCTGAGAGTTGGAGTGGTGCCCTGGCTATAGGTAAATGATGTCTGAGTGTTGGAATGTACCCCTGGCTATAGGTAAATGATTTCTGAGAGTTGGAGTGGTGCCCTGGCTATAGGTAAATGATGTCTGAGTGTTGGAGTGGTGCCCTGGCTATAGGTAAATGATGTCTGAGTGTTGGAGTGGTGCCCTGGCTATAGGTAAATGATGTCTGAGAGTTGGAGTGGTGCCCTGGCTATAGGTAAATGATGTCTGAGTGTTGGAATGTACCCCTGGCTATAGGTAAATGATGTCTGAGAGTTGGAGTGGTGCCCTGGCTATAGGTAAATGATGTCTGAGTGTTGGAATGTACCCCTGGCTATAGGTAAATGATGTCTGAGAGTTGGAGTGGTGCCCTGGCTATAGGTAAATGATGTCTGAGTGTTGGAATGTACCCCTGGCTATAGGTAAATGATGTCTGAGTGTGCCCCTGGCTATAGGTAAATGATGTCTGAGTGTTGGAATGTACCCCTGGCTATAGGTAAATGATGTCTGAGAGTTGGAGTGGTGCCCTGGCTATAGGTAAATGATGTCTGAGTGTTGGAATGTACCCCTGGCTATAGGTAAATGATGTCTGAGAGTTGGAGTGGTGCCCTGGCTATAGGTAAATGATGTCTGAGAGTTGGAGTGGTGCCCTGGCTATAGGTAAATGATGTCTGAGAGTTGGAGTGGTGCCCTGGCTATAGGTAAATGATGTCTGAGTGTTGGAGTGTTGCCCTGGCTATAGGTAAATGATGTCTGAGAGTTGGAGTGTTGCCCTGGCTATAGGTAAATGATGTCTGAGAGTTGGAGTGGTGCCCTGGCTATAGGTAAATGATGTCTGAGAGTTGGAGTGTTGCCCCTGGCTATAGGTAAATGATGTCTGAGAGTTGGAGTGGTGCCCTGGCTATAGGTAAATGATGTCTGAGAGTTGGAGTGTTGCCCCTGGCTATAGGTAAATGATGTCTGAGAGTTGGAGTGGTGCCCTGGCTATAGGTAAATGATGTCTGAGAGTTGGAGTGGTGCCCTGGCTATAGGTAAATGATGTCTGAGAGTTGGAGTGGTGCCCTGGCTATAGGTAAATGATGTCTGAGAGTTGGAGTGGTGCCCTGGCTATAGGTAAATGATGTCTGAGAGTTGGAGTGGTGCCCTGGCTATAGGTAAATGATGTCTGAGAGTTGGAGTGGTGCCCTGGCTATAGGTAAATGTTGGGTGTGCCTGGCTATAGATGTCTGAGAGTTGGAGTGGTGCCCTGGCTATAGGTAAATGATGTCTGAGAGTTGGAGTGGTGCCCTGGCTATAGGTAAATGATGTCTGAGAGTTGGAGTGGTGCCCTGGCTATAGGTAAATGATGTCTGAGTGTTGGAGTGGTGCCCTGGCTATAGGTAAATGATGTCTGAGTGTTGGAGTGGTGCCCTGGCTATAGGTAAATGATGTCTGAGTGTGCCCCTGGCTATAGGTAAATGATGTCTGAGAGTTGGTGGTGCCCTGGCTATAGGTAAATGATGTCTGAGTGTTGCCCCTGGCTATAGGTAAATGATGTCTGAGAGTTGGAGTGGTGCCCTGGCTATAGGTAAATGATGTCTGAGTGTTGGAGTGGTGCCCTGGCTATAGGTAAATGATGTCTGAGTGTTGGAGTGGTGCCCTGGCTATAGGTAAATGATGTCTGAGTGTTGCCCCTGGCTATAGGTAAATGATGTCTGAGTGTTGGAGTGGTGCCCTGGCTATAGGTAAATGATGTCTGAGTGTTGGAGTGGTGCCCTGGCTATAGGTAAATGATGTCTGAGTGTTGCCCCTGGCTATAGGTAAATGATGTCTGAGAGTTGGAGTGGTGCCCTGGCTATAGGTAAATGATGTCTGAGAGTTGGAGTGGTGCCCTGGCTATAGGTAAATGATGTCTGAGAGTTGGAGTGGTGCCCTGGCTATAGGTAAATGATGTCTGAGTGTTGGAGTGGTGCCCTGGCTATAGGTAAATGATGTCTGAGTGTTGGAGTGGTGCCCTGGCTATAGGTAAATGATGTCTGAGTGTTGGAGTGGTGCCCTGGCTATAGGTAAATGATGTCTGAGAGTTGGAGTGGTGCCCTGGCTATAGGTAAATGATGTCTGAGTGTTGGAGTGGTGCCCTGGCTATAGGTAAATGATGTCTGAGTGTGCCCCTGGCTATAGGTAAATGATGTCTGAGAGTTGGAGTGGTGCCCTGGCTATAGGTAAATGATGTCTGAGTGTTGGAGTGGTGCCCTGGCTATAGGTAAATGATGTCTGAGTGTTGGAGTGGTGCCCTGGCTATAGGTAAATGATGTCTGAGTGTTGGAGTGTTGCCCCTGGCTATAGGTAAATGATGTCTGAGTGTTGGAGTGGTGCCCTGGCTATAGGTAAATGATGTCTGAGAGTTGGAGTGGTGCCCTGGCTATAGGTAAATGATGTCTGAGTGTTGGAGTGTTGCCCCTGGCTATAGGTAAATGATGTCTGAGAGTTGGAGTGGTGCCCCTGGCTATAGGTAAATGATGTCTGAGAGTTGGAGTGGTGCCCTGGCTATAGGTAAATGATGTCTGAGTGTTGGAGTGGTGCCCTGGCTATAGGTAAATGATGTCTGAGTGTTGGAGTGGTGCCCTGGCTATAGGTAAATGATGTCTGAGTGTGCCCCTGGCTATAGGTAAATGATGTTTGAGAGTTGGAGTGGTGCCCTGGCTATAGGTAAATGATGTCTGAGTGTTGGAGTGGTGCCCTGGCTATAGGTAAATGATGTCTGAGAGTTGGAGTGGTGCCCTGGCTATAGGTAAATGATGTCTGAGAGTTGGAGTGGTGCCCTGGCTATAGGTAAATGATGTCTGAGAGTTGGAGTGGTGCCCTGGCTATAGGTAAATGATGTCTGAGAGTTGGAGTGGTGCCCTGGCTATAGGTAAATGATGTCTGAGTGTTGGAGTGGTGCCCTGGCTATAGGTAAATGATGTCTGATAAATGATGTCTGAGTGTTGGAGTGGTGCCCTGGCTATAGGTAAATGATGTCTGAGTGTTGGAGTGGTGCCCTGGCTATAGGTAAATGATGTCTGAGTGTTGGAGTGGTGCCCTGGCTATAGGTAAATGATGTCTGAGTGTTGGAGTGGTGCCCTGGCTATAGGTAAATGATGTCTGAGTGTTGGAGTGGTGCCCTGGCTATAGGTAAATGATGTCTGAGTGTTGGAGTGGTGCCCTGGCTATAGGTAAATGATGTCTGAGAGTTGGAGTGGTGCCCCTGGCTATAGGTAAATGATGTCTGAGTGTTGGAGTGGTGCCCTGGCTATAGGTAAATGATGTCTGAGTGTTGGAGTGGTGCCCTGGCTATAGGTAAATGATGTCTGAGTGTTGGAGTGGTGCCCTGGCTATAGGTAAATGATGTCTGAGAGTTGGAGTGGTGCCCCTGGCTATAGGTAAATGATGTCTGAGTGTTGGAGTGGTGCCCTGGCTATAGGTAAATGATGTCTGAGTGTTGGAGTGGTGCCCCTGGCTATAGGTAAATGATGTCTGAGTGTTGGAGTGGTGCCCCTGGCTATAGGTAAATGATGTCTGAGTGTTGGAGTGGTGCCCTGGCTATAGGTAAATGATGTCTGAGTGTTGGAGTGGTGCCCTGGCTATAGGTAAATGATGTCTGAGTGTTGGAGTGGTGCCCTGGCTATAGGTAAATGATGTCTGAGTGTTGGAGTGGTGCCCTGGCTATAGGTAAATGATGTCTGAGTGTTGGAGTGGTGCCCTGGCTATAGGTAAATGATGTCTGAGTGTTGGAGTGGTGCCCTGGCTATAGGTAAATGATGTCTGAGTGTTGGAGTGGTGCCCTGGCTATAGGTAAATGATGTCTGAGTGTTGGAGTGGTGCCCTGGCTATAGGTAAATGATGTCTGAGTGTTGGAGTGGTGCCCTGGCTATAGGTAAATGATGTCTGAGTGTTGGAGTGGTGCCCTGGCTATAGGTAAATGATGTCTGAGTGTTGGGTGGTGCCCTGGCTATAGGTAAATGATGTCTGAGTGTTGGAGTGGTGCCCTGGCTATAGGTAAATGATGTCTGAGAGTTGGAGTGGTGCCCTGGCTATAGGTAAATGATGTCTGAGTGTTGGAGTGGTGCCCTGGCTATAGGTAAATGATGTCTGAGTGTTGGAGTGGTGCCCTGGCTATAGGTAAATGATGTCTGAGTGTTGGAGTGGTGCCCTGGCTATAGGTAAATGATGTCTGAGTGTTGGAGTGGTGCCCTGGCTATAGGTAAATGATGTCTGAGTGTTGGAGTGGTGCCCTGGCTATAGGTAAATGATGTCTGAGTGTTGGAGTGGTGCCCTGGCTATAGGTAAATGATGTCTGAGTGTTGGAGTGGTGCCCTGGCTATAGGTAAATGATGTCTGAGTGTTGGAGTGGTGCCCTGGCTATAGGTAAATGATGTCTGAGTGTTGGAGTGGTGCCCTGGCTATAGGTAAATGATGTCTGAGTGTTGGGTGGTGCCCTGGCTATAGGTAAATGATGTCTGAGTGTTGGAGTGGTGCCCTGGCTATAGGTAAATGATGTCTGAGTGTTGGAGTGGTGCCCTGGCTATAGGTAAATGATGTCTGAGTGTTGGAGTGGTGCCCTGGCTATAGGTAAATGATGTCTGAGTGTTGGAGTGGTGCCCTGGCTATAGGTAAATGATGTCTGAGTGTTGGAGTGGTGCCCTGGCTATAGGTAAATGATGTCTGAGTGTTGGAGTGGTGCCCTGGCTATAGGTAAATGATGTCTGAGTGTTGGAGTGGTGCCCTGGCTATAGGTAAATGATGTCTGAGTGTTGGAGTGGTGCCCTGGCTATAGGTAAATGATGTCTGAGTGTTGGAGTGGTGCCCTGGCTATAGGTAAATGATGTCTGAGTGTTGGAGTGGTGCCCTGGCTATAGGTAAATGATGTCTGAGTGTTGGAGTGGTGCCCTGGCTATAGGTAAATGATGTCTGAGTGTTGGAGTGGTGCCCTGGCTATAGGTAAATGATGTCTGAGTGTTGGAGTGGTGCCCTGGCTATAGGTAAATGATGTCTGAGTGTTGGAGTGGTGCCCTGGCTATAGGTAAATGATGTCTGAGTGTTGGAGTGGTGCCCTGGCTATAGGTAAATGATGTCTGAGTGTTGGAGTGGTGCCCTGGCTATAGGTAAATGATGTCTGAGTGTTGGGTGGTGCCCTGGCTATAGGTAAATGATGTCTGAGTGTTGGGTGGTGCCCTGGCTATAGGTAAATGATGTCTGAGAGTTGGAGTGGTGCCCTGGCTTTAGGTAAATGATGTCTGAGTGTTGGAGTGGTGCCCTGGCTTTAGGTAAATGATGTCTGAGTGTTGGAGTGGTGCCCCTGGCTATAGGTAAATGATGTCTGAGAGTTGGAGTGGTGCCCTGGCTATAGGTAAATGATGTCTGAGAGTTGGAGTGGTGCCCTGGCTATAGGTAAATGATGTCTGCTATAGTGTTGGAGTGGTGCCCTGGCTATAGGTAAATGATGTTTGAGAGTTGGAGTGGTGCCCTGGCTATAGGTAAATGATGTCTGAGAGTTGGAGTGGTGCCCTGGCTTTAGGTAAATGATGTCTGAGTGTTGGAGTGGTGCCCTGGCTATAGGTAAATGATGTCTGAGAGTTGGAGTGGTGCCCCTGGCTATAGGTAAATGATGTCTGAGAGTTGGAGTGGTGCCCCTGGCTATAGGTAAATGATGTCTGAGAGTTGGAGTGGTGCCCTGGCTATAGGTAAATGATGTCTGAGAGTTGGAGTTGTGCCCTGGCTATAGGTAAATGATGTCTGAGAGTTGGAGTGGTGCCCTGGCTATAGGTAAATGATGTCTGAGAGTTGGAGTGGTGCCCTGGCTATAGGTAAATGATGTCTGAGTGTTGGAGTGGTGCCCTGGCTATAGGTAAATGATGTCTGAGAGTTGGAGTGGTGCCCTGGCTATAGGTAAATGATGTCTGAGAGTTGGAGTGGTGCCCTGGCTTTAGGTAAATGATGTCTGAGAGTTGGGTGCCCCTGGCTATAGGTAAATGATGTCTGAGAGTTGGGTGCCCCTGGCTATAGGTAAATGGTGTCTGAGAGTTGGGTGCCCTGGATCCGTAAATGCAAAAAAAAATAGAAAATGTGGCCATCTGCTTTGCTTAATATAAGGCATTTGAAATTATTTATATTTACACTTTTACTTTTGATACTTAAGTATATTTTAGCAATTACAGTTACTTTTGATACTTAAGTATATTTAAAACCCAATACTTTCAGACTTTTACTCAAGTTTACTCAGACTTTTACTTGTACTTGAGTCTTTTTTTGATCAATCTTTTTAAGGAAGTAGCAGAATACAGTTCCCTGGCAGGAACATCACTCAGCGGAGTTTCAGAGCGCCACCTATAGTTTTTGATAAAACTCAAACTGTCATTAAACTTTCATTAAAATACACATTCAAGGTAGTGAATTAAAACTACACTCGTTGTGAATCTATCCACCAAGTCAGATTTGTAAAATGCTTTTCGGCGAAAGCATGAGAAGCTATTATCTGATAGCATGTAACACCCCAAAAGACCCGCAGGGGACGTAAACAAAATAATTAGCATAGTCGGCGCTACACAAACCGCACAAATAAAATATAAAACATTCATTACCTTTGACCATCTTCTTTGTTGGCACTCCTAGATGTCCCATAATCACTATTGGGTCTTTTTTTCGATTAAATCGGTCCATATATAGCCTAGATATCGATCTATGAAGACTGTGTGATCAACAAAAAAAGAGCGTTTTTTAACGTAACGTCATTTTTTAAAATGAAAAAAGTCGACGATAAACTTTCACAAAACACTTCGAAATACTTTTTTAATGCAACTTTAGGTATTAGTAAACGTTAATAAGCGATCAAATTGATCTCGAGGCGAATTATATTCTATAGCTGTGCGTCTGGAAATAATGTCTGAGTAAATCTCAATCAAAATATCCGGTCGGAGACCGGAATAACTGCTCTGCCCTGTGTCTGTTTGACCAATAAAAAAATAGTAGGCAAATGACAAGACTGTTGACATCGTGTGGAAGCTGTAGGTATTGCAACCTCGGCTCCATTTAATGGGGGTCACTTTTAACAATTGGTTGAAGTTGCGCATGGATATATTTTTCCATTTTCAGTGATCAGATTTTCCTGAATTTTCCGATGAAACGCACGTTCTGTTATAGTCACAGCCGTGATATAACCAGTTTTAGAAACGTCTGAGTGTTTTCTATCCACACATACTAATCATATGCATATACTATATTCCTGGCATGAGTAGCAGGGCGCTGAAATGTTGCGCGATTTTTAACAAAAAGCTGCGAAAATTCGCAGCTTCCTTAAGAGGTTTTAAGGTATCTTGACTTTTACTCAAGAATTTGGGTACTTTTTCCACCAATGACCACTGATTCCTTGTCTGGTCTCTTCTCTGCACCTGGGTCCAACCTCACCACGTCACAAACAGAGGCTTGAATTGCATCAGGTGCCTCATCCCTCCTATTGCAGTGTGTGGGTATGGCCAATAGAATGCCAAGCACTCATTCATGATCTCAATGCTTTTGTCTCTTAACCTCAAAAGGCCCCACAATAGCCTGTGTGATTATAGAGTGTGCCCTCTTTTAACGGTTAACGGTGAGAGAGCAGCATCCATACGGGGCTTTGAGAGAGTGAAGAGAGAGAGAGAGAGAGAGATCTAGAGAAGCATATGGAATGTTACATCAAATTCTAATCAAACACAATGATGTCTGAGGCCTGCTTTGTGCCGGGGCCAGCCCTGTGAAAGACAGGGGGAGGAGTGGAGAGTTAGATCCTCATAATAAGATCATGAGGCGTGGGCAAATGAATGCATGGTCCAGTAATGAGGATGATGTCCCTTTGAGTGCAGCAGGCAGCAGGCAGGAGTACACAACAGCAGTATCATCAGGGGGAAACTCCCCAAACTCTTCCTTTTCTTTCACTTTTCACTCTTGACTGAAGCCTCATCGTCCACCCAGAGTTCTGCTCCCAGTCAATGCGGGTGACACGTGACAGATTGTCCAGGCTTTGGGCCTTTGTTGCAGGTTGATGAAGTGAAAGGGTTTGGGTGGTAGTCCAAAGAATAGAGATGTTTTAAAGCCAATAAATAAATCCTCTAAACGCTGCTATATGTTGCTTTGCTGTGTGACCGTTGCAGTATAACAAATAGGCGTTTCTCTCCCCCTCTCTCTTTCTCTCCCCCTCTCTCTTTCTCCCCCTCTCTCTTTCTCTCCCCCTCTCTCTTTCTCTCCCCCTCTCTCTTTCTCCCCCTCTCTCTCTCTTTCTCTCCCCCTCTCTTTCTCCCCCTCTCTCTTTCTCTCCCCCTCTCTCTTTCTCCCCCTCTCTCTTTCTCTCCCCCTCTCTCTTTCTCCCCCCCCCCCTCTCTTTCTCTCTTTTCTCCCCTCTCTCTTTCTCTCCCCCTCTCTCTTTCTCCCCCTCTCTCTTTCTCTCTCCCTCTCTCTTTCTCCCCCTCTCTCTTTCTCTCCCCCTCTCTCTTTTCTCTCCCCCTCTCTCTTTCTCCCCCTCTCTCTTTCTCCCCCTCTCTCTTTCTCCCCCTCTCTCTTTCTCTCCCCCTCTCTCTTTCTCCCCCTCTCTCTTTCTCTCCCCCTCTCTCTTTCTCTCCACCTCTCTCTTTTCTCTCCCCCTCTCTCTTTCTCTCCCCCCCTCTCTTTTCTCCCCCCCTCTCTTTTCTCTCCCCCTCTCTCTTTCTCTCCCCCTCTCTCTTTCTCTCCCCCTCTCTCTTTCTCTCCCCTCTCTCTTTCTCTCCCCCTCTCTCTTTCTCTCCCCCTCTCTCTTTCTCTCCCCCTCTCTCTTTCTCTCCACCTCTCTCTTTTCTCTCCCCCTCTCTCTTTCTCCCCCTCTCTCTTTCTCTCCCCTCTCTCTTTCTCTCCCCTCTCTCTTTAATCTCCCCTCTCTCTTTCTCTCCCCTCTCTCATTCTCTCCCCCTCTCTCTTACTCTCTTTTCTCCCCCTCTCTCTTTCTCCCCCTCTCTCTTTCTCTCCACCTCTCTCTTTCTCTCCCCTCTCTCTTTCTCTCCCCCTCTCTCTTTCTCTCCCCCTCTCTCTTTTCTCTCCCCCTCTCTCTTTCTCCCCCTCTCTCTTTCTCTCCCCCTCTCTTTAATCTCCCCCTCTCTCTTTCTCTCCCCCTCTCTCTTTTCTCTCCCCCTCTCTCTTTTCTCTCCCCCTCACTCTCTTTTCTCTCCCCCTCTCTCTCTTTTTTCCCTCCTCTCACTTTTCTCTCCCCCTCACTCTCTTTTCTCTTCCCCTCGCTCTCTTTTCTCTCCCCCTCTCTCTTTTCTCCCCCCTCACTCTCTTTTCTCTCCCTCTCTCTTTTCTCTCCCCCTCTCTCTTTTCTCTCCTGTCCTCTCTCTCTTTTCACCCCCTCACTCTAATTTCTCTCCCCCTCCCCCTCACTCTCTTTTCTCTCCCCCTCCCCCTCACTCTCTTTTCTCTCCCCCTCTCTCTTTTCCCTCCCCCTCACTGTTTTTTCTCTCCCCCCTCACTCTCTTTTCTCCCCCTCTCTCTCTTCTCCCCCCTCACTATTTTTTCTCCCCCCTCACTCTCTTTTCTCTCCCCCCTCACTCTCTTTTCTCTCCCTCTCTCTCTCTCTCTCTATTTTCTCTGCCCTCACTCTCTTTTCTCCCCCTCACTCTCTTTTCTCTCCCCCCACTCCCTCTCTCTCTCTTTTCTCTCCCCCCTCACTCTCCTTTCTCTCCCCCCCTCTCTCTCTTTTCTCTCCCCCTCTCTCTCTTTTCTCTCCCTCTCCCTCTCTATCTTTTCTCTCCGCCTCCCTCTCTTTTCTCTCACCCTCTCTCTCTTTTCTCCCCCTCTCTTTTCTTTCCCCCTCTCTCTTTCTCTCCTTTCTCCCCCCTCTCTCTCTTTTCTCTCTTTGCTCTCACTCTCTCTTCTCTTTTTTTCATCTCTCTCTCTTTTTTTCACACTTGCAGAACGTGCTTTGCTTTGAAGGACTTGCGAAGCCAAAGGCGTCTCGTTGCTCAATCAAACAGATTTAGTCAGTCAGACAAGCAGCGATCTGTCCCATTCAATAAAGTTACTTTTGTCACGTATGATCTTAGAGGGCTTCTTCCATACATAACACTGGGCTTGAACATGTCATATTTCTATCACACTGGCCGAGTTGTACCTTTATGCAGATTTGGTTGTGAAAATGTAATATTATTGCTTTCAATTATTGCTTAATTTATCTTAAATTATAATGTGGTTCCTTTAACTTGATGTGCTGTTACATGACATATTTATCCCTATGCACTTTTGCTTTGAAATATGACAAACCCCTAAAATGAAACCAAATCAACATGCTTTACTAAAACTCACTAATCAACCCCTCTCCTTGCATGTCTTTACCACCTCTTAAAAAAGGTAATAAAACGGTATTTGAAAGCCTGGCGAACCGGTAATAAGGACATCTGTTTTCATATGGTCGTTGACACGTAGCACCAGAAATCTGATGTCGTCCTGTCCAAATTGATCCACGGCTGCCAGACAGCATCCCATCCTCTGATCGGTTCTGACAAGCCACTGACAGCTCTGGAGGTGAGGAGGACGCATGACAAAGGGCAAGCAGGGGATGTGTCCGTCTGTTCATCCCCCCGACACACACCCATAATGTACCCCAACGCCGTCCGGAGTGACACAGCTAATCAGGCCAATCAGAGACCTAACACGGATGCTTCAACGTGAGTATGTGATAGAATAGGAAAAGGTTCAAGTGTCCGAAAAAATTACAATTTATTATTTAGCAGATCAAAGGGAACTATCACTGCCTCATATTCAAGGTAATGTGTACTGCCTCCTTTTTATTGTAGCATGAGTGGCTAAATGTAGCGTGTCTGGTGGATGATATAATATTGTAGAGAGGTTGTGGATTTAAAGGGGGATCGCCCACCTGCCATGATGGAAATCTGGGTCTTGTATCGCCGCGCAGACAGCTGAGCACTGCAGGAGCCAAAGAGCCTTCCTTGACATTGAGCATTAAGCAGATTCTTGGCAGCAATTCTATTTTATCACTTCTCCCTCTCTCAGACCCATACGGAATCATCCACTCGATATAATCACGATTCCTTCAACTTCTTGATGAAGAAAGACATGCTTGAATATGACATAATTGTGAAGACTGATGATTTACAACAATGACACCTAACTAAAAAGTATATTGGAGTATATCCGTGATATCCCTGTTGTAAACAACATGGATAGGCAGTTCTCAGGGCATAGTCCACAGACACTGTGTTGTTCTCATGTGGCCCAGTCGACAGTGTGACCTTGCATTAGTGCATATGCTCACAGCAGGGTCACCGGTTGGGGGCAGGATCTGTCAGCCTTTGTTTATGAAGCTCAAACAGCAAAGGACTGTAAGATAACATATTTGATGTAATTAGTGGTCAGTAATAACACACTATACAGGACAGAAGAAAGGATGTCTGTTCTTTAAGCATTTATTAGGATTGTTTTTTTTATTAGGATATTTGTTTTAACGCGTTCTGATGTTTACATTTCCAACACATAACAGATACAAAACAATAGAACCACACCAGGATTAGATAGATATGGGTTAGATATGGGTTAGATATGATAGATATGGGTTAGATATGATAGATATGAGTTAGATATGGTAGATATGGGTTAGATATGGGTTAGATATGATAGATATGGGTTAGATAAGGGTTAGTAGATATGATAGATATGGGTTAGATATGATAGATATGGGTTAGATCTAATAGATATGGTTTAGATATGGTAGATATGGGTTAGTTATGGGTTAGATATGATAGATATGGGTTAGATAAGGGTTAGATATGATAGATATGGGTTAGATATGATAGATATGGGTTAGATATGATAGATATGGGTTAGATATAATAGATATGTGTTAGATATGGTAGATATGGGTTAGATATGGGTTATATATGATAGATATGGGTTAGATATGATAGATATGGGTTAGATAAGGGTTAGATATTATAGATATGGGTTAGATATGATAGATATGGGTTAGATCTAATAGATATGGGTTAGATATGGTAGATATGGTTTAGATATGGTTTAGATATGATAGATATGGGTTAGATATGATAGATATGGGTTAGATATGATAGATATGGGTTAGATAGGGGTTAGATATGATAGATATGGGTTAGATATGATAGATATGGGTTAGATATGATAGATATGGTTAGATCTAATAGATATGGCTTAGATATGGTAGATATGGGTTAGATATGGGTTAGATATGATAGATATGGGTTAGATCTAATAGTTATGGGTTAGATATGGTAGATATGGGTTAGATGTGGGTTAGATATGATAGATATGGGTTACATCTGATAGATATGGGCTAGATATGATAGATATGGGTTAGATATGATAGATATGGGTTAGATATGATAGATATGGGTTAGATCTAATAGATATGGGTTAGATGTGGGTTAGATATGATAGATATGGGTTACATCTGATAGATATGGGTTACATCTGATAGATATGGGTTAGATATGATAGATATGAGTTAGATATGGGTTAGATATGATAGATATGTGTTAGATATGATAGATATGGGTTAGATATGGTAGATATGGGTTAGATCTAATAGATATGGGTTAGATATGGTAGATATGGGTTAGATATGGGGTAGATATGGGTTAGATATGGGTTAGATTTGATAGATATGGGTTAGATATGATAGATATGGGTTAGATCTGATAGATATGGGTTAGATATGATAGATATGGGTTAGATCTAATAGATATGGGTTAGATATGGTAGATATGGGTTAGATGTGGGTTAGATATGATAGATATGGGTTACATCTGATAGATATGGGTTAGATATGATATATATGGGTTAGATATGATAGATATGAGTTAGATATGGGTTAGATATGATAGATATGGGTTAGATATGATAGATATGTGTTAGATATGATAGATATGGGTTAGATATGGTAGATATGGGTTAGATCTAATAGATATGGGTTAGATATGGGGTAGATATGGGTTAGATTTGATAGATATGGGTTAGATCTGATAGATATGGGTTAGATATGATAGATATGGGTTAGATCAAATCAAATCAAAATCAAATCAAATGTATTTATATAGCCCTTCGTACATCAGCTGATATCTCAAAGTGCTGTACAGAAACCCAGCCTAAAACCCCAAACAGCAAGCAATGCAGGTGTAGAATATATGAGTTATATATGGGTTAGATATAATAGATATGAGTTAGAAATGGGTTAGATATGATAGATATGGGTTAGATATGATAGATATGGGTTAGATATGGGTTAGATATGATAGATATGGGTTAGATATGATAGGTATGTGTTAGATATGATAGATATGGGGTAGATATGATAGATATGGGTGAGATATGATAGAAATGGGTTAGATATTATATATATGGGTTAGATATGATAGATATGGGTTATATCTGATAGATATGGGTTAGATATGATAGATATGGGTTAGATATGGGTTGGATATGATATATATGAGTTATATATGGGTTATATATGATAGTTATGGGTTAGATAAGATAGATATGGGTTAGATCTAATAGATATGGGTTATATATGGGTTAGATATAATAGACATTTGTTAGATATGGGTCAGATATAATAGAAATGGGTTAGATATGATATATATATGTGTTAGATCAGATATATATGGGTTAGATCAGATAGATATGGGTTAGATATGATATATATGGGTTAGATATGATAGATATGAGTAAGATATGGGTTAGATATGATAGATATGTGTTAGATATGATAGATATGGGTTAGATATGGTAGATATGGGTTAGATCTAATAGATATGGGTTAGATATGGTAGATATGGGTTAGATATGGGGTAGATATGATAGATATGGGTTAGATAGGATAGATATGGGTTAGATAAGGGTTAGATAAGGGTTAGATATGATAGATATGGGTTAGATCTAATAGATATGGGTTAGATATGGTAGATATGGGTTAGATATGGTTTAGATATGATAGATATGGGTTAGATATTATAGATATGGGTTAGATAAGGGTTAGATATGATAGATATGGGTTAGATATGATAGATATGGGTTAGATAAGGGTTAGATATGATAGATATGGGTTAGATATGATAGATATGGGTTAGATCTAATAGATATGGGTTAGATATGGTAGATATGGGTTAGATATGGGTTAGATATGATAGATATGGGTTAGATATGATAGATATGTGTTAGATCTAATAGTTATGGGTTAGATATGGTAGATATGGGTTAGATGTGGGTTAGATATGATAGATATGGGTTACATCTGATAGATATGGGTTAGATATGGTAGATATGGGTTAGATGTGGGTTAGATATGATAGATATGGGTTACATCTGATAGATATGGGTTAGATATGATAGATATGGTTAGATCTAATAGATATGGGTTAGATATGGTAGATATGGGTTAGATATGGGTTAGATATGATAGATATGGGTTAGATATGATAGATATGTGTTAGATCTAATAGTTATGGGTTAGATATGGTAGATATGGGTTAGATGTGGGTTAGATATGGTAGATATGGGTTAGATATGGGGTAGATATGGGTTAGATATGGGTTAGATTTGATAGATATGGGTTAGATATGATAGATATGGGTTAGATCTGATAGATATGGGTTAGATATGATAGATATGGGTTAGATCTAATAGATATGGGTTAGATATGGTAGATATGGGTTAGATGTGGGTTAGATATGATAGATATGGGTTACATCTGATAGATATGGGTTAGATATGATATATATGGGTTAGATATGATAGATATGAGTTAGATATGGGTTAGATATGATAGATATGGGTTAGATATGGTAGATATGGGTTAGATCTAATAGATATGGGGTAGATATGGGTTAGATTTGATAGATTCAAATGACTTAAATGTAAATGTAAATGTTAGATCTGATAGATATGGGTTAGATATGATAGATATGGGATAGATCAAATCAAATCAAAATCAAATCAAATGTATTTATACAGCCCTTCGTACATCAGCTGATATCTCAAAGTGCTGTACAGAAACCCAGCCTAAAACCCCAAACAGCAAGCAATGCAGGTGTAGAATATATGAGTTATATATGGGTTAG